>NW_024539664.1:0-95922 GCF_016647785.1 Suillus fuscotomentosus | reverse complement strand
GTATTGTTCCAGGACCCAATTTATCAACAAGTTTGAAACTATATAACGCATTGGACATGGGCGGACGCAACTGGCCAAGATCACCTGCGAAAATGATATTCACTCCGCCAAATGGTTTGTCCCTCGCTGTTTCATCCCATGATTTTGCCTGACAGATTCGATGCGAGACCTGGCTTAGCAATTCTGCCGATAGTAAGGACGCTTCATCCAAAATAAGGTACTCTACTGGTTCGCCAGATATACTCCAGGTCATGTTGTTTTACGGGTACCTCACATTTAGGCAGGAAAGTCAATGCATGTATGGTGTATCCATCGATCAGAACAGCCGCACTTCCTGTAGGTGCACTCAGCGTCAATTTCTCTGGTGCCCCACAACGTCTGAACATCTCCACAGTTGCTCGAATAACATGACTCTTGCCAGAGCCTCCAATGCCAGTAATAAACATAAGCAATTGTTTGATATCACCATGAATAAAATGCTCTCCAATAATCCTCAGACACATTTCTTGCTCAGCATTATTTGAGAGCTTAAACTCTTGAATGATGTCCGTCAAAATACACTCTTTCTGGCTATCTGTGATCTCAGGCTTATAATATATCGATGTGATGTCCGCATCTTTCTCCATCTGTTCCAAGCTGATGGTTGGATCATCTTCAGTCAAATCCATCTGAGCTCGCTTCACCTCTGCGTCCGTAGAACCTACATCTATGGGTCTCTTACGTTTCTTAGCAGTTTTCATGATAGACGTAAACTCCTTAACACGTCCTCGATTCTGGTCTGTCAAAAGCTCTGTCATAGTCGCATCACATTCAGAATTCGCACTTGGGAGTGACCTCACAACTTCAAATAACCCACCGTCTTTGGCGGCTCTAAGGCATGTTTGAATATCCCCAGCATTTTTATTGACATCACCAGGGATTAGTGACTTCGATTCACCATCTATGGCGGAAAGATCGTCGTCTTCAGGATCAAGAGAAGAATCAGCGAATAAGGCTTGGTCAAATGCTGCCATATCAGTTTGTCCGTCATCATATTCCGTGTCATTCCGATCAAATACATGAGGTTTAATATGTTGTTCTCGTGCTGCATGAGCATGTGCGTCTCGAGCTTCTTTACATTCTTTCTCTACATTCATATTGTGGATAATAGCAGTCTTTGCAGGTGAAAACGTCTCTTGTTCAAATGCCTCAATCCATGTTCTGTGTTCACCTTTCAAGCATCTCAAGTCTCGCCATGGCTTAAATAACATCATCATACATCGGCAATATTTTTCATATTCTTCCTCTGCACCATCCGGCCGTGGGATTGCATCGCCTAATAATACTGGGATCACTTGTTTTTTCCGCATACGCAACCTATGGGATTTGTACTGACTGTGCTGATCGCAAAACTTAGCTCGTAAAAGCATCTTCTTCCTCTCTTTTTTCATCTGAACGGTCCTAAGCTCCTCACTGTCGCTATCTTCGATCTCTGATGTGTCTTCTAAAGGTATGTCTCCTCGTTCTTTGACAGTTCTCTCCACAAATTCCCATAAGCACAAATCATCGAACTCATGTGCACTTGTAGGACGTAACACATAATCTTCAATCTCACTAGTGAATTCAACAGCATCAGGCATGACGTTCACAGTGATCTGTTCTTCGTTTAATAATGTATTGTTATCCTCCGACACTAGTCGATCATCAATCGGAAGAGATTCCATGTCTTGGTCAAGTCTTTCAGCGGCACGTACAAACTCATACCACTTCACTGTCTGAAAAGTATGACTCGTATAAAAGTCACCACTCCCAACAAGATAACTCATGACTTGTTGATGGGATATTTCCTGTTGACCCATCAAGGCATTCACAGATTTAGTTATCAGACTACGATTAATTCTTTCTGCACCGACGTTCTCTTCGACTTCAAACTTTTGTTCATGCATTTTGGTGGCATACTCTAAGGCCTGGAGACCTGTGTACATTGGAAGATTACCTTTCGTGATATACTCGGTTATATAAAAGACGGCCGCCTTGGCAGCTTCACCCGAACCGATAAACTGACTGTCTGTATTACTTTGCAAGAGGAACAATATCAGGTCCGTATAATTGTTCACCCTACCTCGCCATCGACGCAACTCAATCGAACCAGATTCAACATCGATGCTGGTAACAGCCTGCAGTGATCCATCAAGGCGCATCCGACAATTGTGGTCTCCACGCTTTTCACCGGCTCTTATGTGCTTATAGCACGTGTCATTGTGAACATGCCAATTACATTCTATCGCCAAGCGAGTCAAAAATGCTTGAAATTCGTATGCAAAAGATTGATCGTCTAAGTCCGCAATTTGTGGAGGCAACTCTAGCCGAGGATCCATCTCATCTGAACCTCTGTCAGGCTTCTTTGCGTCCTGCGGACTCGTCTCAAATACGCACGCAGTATCATTTGGCAGTTCGCAGCTGATAATACTCTCTAACCATGCGAACATCTTGCCTTGAAATCCTTCTTCATTTGCCATACGCTCTCGCAAAGCTTGTGGGCTCGGATTACCTGCAATCCAGAGCAACATATGACACTGTAAGGTGCCCCGCCCTTGCGCTTCCACCATTCCATAATATGCTTGACAGTGTCCAAATATACCAGGGCCATGCTTATACTTCGGGATAATATCAATAAAGGCACGAATCTGAAGATCAAACGCAATGGCAGCTGCATCAGGACGACTTGCAACAATTTTGGCGCGCTCAAAGGAGGACATCATTGACCAATCTGCCAACTCGATGCCTGTGATGACGGGCAAAATATGACTAGTCAAGTCATGAGGATTCAGCGTCACAAATAACGCAGGTGTGCTAAATTTTTTCATCAAAGAACGAATCTCATTACGACGACACAATTTATATCCGATGCTACCTCGTACCGACCTTGTTGAAGCTTGCAAACGACGCAGGATGTGGACAGCTTTCTTTTCTGCAGTCGTCGATGGTTTCTGATCCACAGAGTGACTCCACTTATCAGCTAAAGATGTCAAGGATGGCGCGATATCTGTCAGTTCCTTAGCTAATCCTCGTTGCGCAGATAAACCGATGCGAAAAGTTGTATTCCTGCTGACTTCTCGTTTCTGGATCATATTCCAACATATGAAGGCAAACTGAGGATCATTTCTAAAAGGTGAATCATCATGACGAAGCAAATTTCTCACTTGCGCTTGCATTGAAAGGTGTTGCTGCTTTGTTCGCCCAGAATGAAAAAATCCCCCGATATCCCAAGGGTCGAGATGGGGAAACAAATAGGACATGAGACCAGGATCACTGTCAGCTACGAATTTACTACCTGTCCGTGACAACAAGAATTTCTTGCGGTCTAAAACATATGCGAGTGCATGTAATTTCATTTTTTCTCGGCTTTGTGAAGAATGATCACCTTCTGTATACCCAACAGGTTCCATGACAAGATCACCACCGTCACTTCCATGAGTATCGTGAGTATCGCATGAATTGAAACCTGCATCTGGGGAAGCCTGATCCTCTGTCAGCAAATGGCAAATCGCTAAAGCATGCGGCACACCTGTATCTGCATCGAAATCAGCCTCATCAAACAAAGCATCCATATTATCTTGGCTATATGATACACCACTATGCTGATACCATGGATTGTGTGTAATCAAGAAATCAATGAGCTTACGAACCCTACTTTTCGTAACTAACACAGGCTTCAATTTTTTAACGGTCTCTCACGATGGTACATGTTTTTGACCCGAAAAAATTACGCACATAGCATCCCGTAACTCACCACGGTTTGGTGGTAACAAGTTATACAATTCCGTCGAACTTTGCGGACGGATAGCGACATTTCCCTTGTTATATCGTTGCGAAGCTTCCTCAGCTGACCAAAATTGAGTCAAAGAAGATTTATATGTATAGAAGTGAGTAATCTGAGATGCTCTCGCGCGAGAGACCAACATCAAATCATAAATAGAAGCCGAAGAGAAAGCCTCGCGAATCTCTGGAGATAACCTTTCATGCCCGTAGTATTGAAAATTAGCGAGAGAATTCACTGGCTGACGAGGACACTTAGAAATGAGCGCCGAATGGCATGAAGAACACATATACATTTCTGATAGGGACCAGCAACTCGTCAAACCCTTGGCATATAAAATTGCACGGCCATATAACTCGAGATCATATGTGCAAGGCAGCATATGCTCTGGCAGACAATCGTTCCGCAACAGATGTAACGGTATCTTCGCTGCTTCTACAGACCGCAATTCTTGGGCGCATACATTATGAGCACATACAGCACAGCAACCACGTTTTAATGATTCGGGACTCATCTTCTGTTGCCACTCGCGGATAATATCCGACTTGTCATCGAACGACAATACCGTTGGAAAGTGCGGATCATCCGTGACATGTCCATCCTTATGATGATAAGCTTGTCGATGTTGAACGGCGTCCGCAACTCTCGCTTCCTCACGCTGCAACTGACTCGCTGCAACACGAGTATCACGCTGAGACGCTGCATGAGACGAACGATACGATTGTGCAAAAGGATCAGGCAAAACATGATTGGAATGGTCCCGTCTGGGGTGTTTCAGCAACTTAAACACAATGGTGTTCGAAATACAATCATTATTACATACATGTACACGTAGGAGATCACGAACATGATCCTTTCGATCAGCAGAGGACACATATATAGAATGTGCACGGGCAATCTCAGCGTATTGCTCTCGATTGAATGTCGGAAAATGCTCAACAATCAACCGCAAATTGGGAGCGACCACAGGCAGCAAGGAACCTGCAGGATATTGATTACGCAAGGAGACACGCTCACGGGAGACCTCTGAAAACCCAAAACACTTGCGCAGGACACACGATGACACAACAGACATCCCATCGTCGACAAGCTCGCGATCAGAAACAACTAGAGAGACAGGAGGAGGTCGAGAAGATGCTTGATTGAGTGCGGAAGACGATGCTGAAGCCATGCGAACAAACACGAGAGGAAAGAAAGAGGAGCACGACTGCGCAAACACAGAGATACAGTGATGATGACTAATGTTAAATCATGGCAACCGGGCCGGTGTGGAGCCGGGATGATCGAGCTCACAGAGAAAATTTTGTGGGAGACCTGTACCCTCTTCTAGGGTACAGGAATTCTTCTACATATTACTAATCTTTCCTTGTTGTGCTCGTACCTCTATCTCCAATATGCGCTAACTCCTACAATTTTCTGGTCCCGTGCTCGAGTAAGTATATCATTGTTGCCTGCAATGTATTGGCCTTATGCTCACATGGAAATCTGCCACTGAAGTGACGGAAATTTGGCACAAAGCTATACAATTGCACTGTTGTGTGATAAGAGAGATATCGAGGCAAGTGCCAAGTGTGAGTACACCGCGGCTGGTGCGCGAAGGTATGGCTTTTCGTATGGTTCCAAATCATAAAGCTTATTTCCAACATGGCGGTTGTAACTCATCGTGCTTGACAGATATCTTTTGAGGGAATTAATGTAACGTCGCTTCTCGATAAACACATCTTCGTTTTCTTGACGATACCGACTTTCACACTTAGCTTAGGTGATATGGAATAAATTTCGGTTGCGGTGATAGTAAGACAATCAGGTCAATCATCATGATTTGCCTCACCTTCCCTTGAAGTTTTAGTTAGAGCGATGTGGGCGTCTTTTCCTGATCACAAACATGTGTAGGGAATTCGGAAACTGTCCTTTCCTTTATAAGATCAAACATGACAATGGAACGATCGATAGCAGAATTACGTCGATGTTTGTGAATTTGTACTATGTATTGATATATATGTGATTATATTTTGTCCACCAGTTCACTGATGTAGGCATGAAATTTTTACACTGTTCCGAATGAACTGAAGTCGTACGACAATTCCCAGGTTTTATGAATGGCCTGAGGAGTCACACCTTATCGGCAAGATAGATCAGGCTGGCCTCGCCGCATCCAATGATTTTTTGAAATGCGTTTTATATCGTGAAAGTTGAAACACCAAGGTCAGCTGCGTTGGTATGAAGGGAAAACGAAACACGGTCATGTTGTAGGCAAAGTTCCGAGAAAAAGGTGTGCCGTGTCCCACTAATATTCATTATTGGAGCCAATGGATGAATTTAAGGACAGCCAAAGAGAAACGGGGATTAGAGGCAGATTTGATACGTCTCTTCAATTGTAGTCTGGTACCTTCTCGGATGAAGTTCGTCGTGTCACCTCGGCAGGAACCTGCAGCACGTTGACATCTTGTCTTGGAAGCAAACCTGACACGAGCTTGGCAAAGGTGTCACGGACAAAGCCATATCTTCGGGTCTTCGCCGGCGATTTCTGATACCAAAAGCCTGAAATTCGCTGGGACCTAAGGGCATAGAGATGGAAAACACACGTCCTCATCCAGAATTTGAGAACTGTGGTCGTTTGAAGATTCTCAGATGGTGTGGATTGCCTCAGGCACTTGATCAGCAAGATAGATCAACTTGTACTGGTACGCGGCACTGATCCCCCGTGTTTCCAATGAGCATACCTCGTGTCATATTAGCAGGTAGATGGCACATCGACAGGTATGAAATAATCTGACGGATGTAGAAGTTGCGTCTGGTGAGGTGTTACAGGCTGTGGGGGGCAACACGGATAAAGCTATGCCGCCACATTCTCAGGACATTGCCAGCGCTCTCTATTATTGCAAGTTCTTTTTTGCTGCTCCACCCTTTTCACACCTGGGATAAGGTACGCAATACATCCGTCGTCCACGTCGATCTAACTAGGGTACAGTATCTGCGCTTCAGTTCCCTAAGGACGAATGGCAGTCTAACGTGTCGATTGATGCTGACGTTCGTACACAGCCTTCGGTCCTTGGTTTATCATTTGCTATCAATCCAAATGAATTCACTTACCTTGCTATCCCCGCTAGGTGACGTGGTGCCCTGCGATGCGTGGCTTTAGAACCCGTCGTGAAAGATGAATTTCACATTCGCCCATCATATGAAGCGGGACACGTTTGTTGGGAAACGGCATGTGTTGGATTGGTGTGCATTCAACGACTAGCAGTGGACAAATTTTCATGCTAATGATTTGTCTTTTTCTAGACGCCCACCGTGGTCGAGAATCATCCAAAATTCTCCATTTATATCGATATTAATGCCCGTGTTTGACGACACTAGGGTTTTGTCAATCTTTGCACGAACTTGATCGCCGAATGTGGTCCTTCTGCCAAATCCCATAGATGCTGTCACATAGATCAACGGGGCTATTTTATTGCGCAAGTTCCCTTGCTTTGCGATAAACTACCTGAATTTCGTCTGATTCTCGTTCTCTGTACCACAGAGAAGGCAAACACGGAACTAACTCATCAGGATACACTGTAGAATCGCAGAGAACGTACTCGAGCTACCTGGCATGTTTCACCTTGTGGGAGTTACACATCACTTGTTTAAGGCAGTACAGGTTCAAAGGGTTAGCTGAAAATTCCGTCAACAATATTACCACTTTCCTTTCGCCTTGATGTAAACTCGTTCATGCAGCCTTTGAAGCTTCTAATTGCTGATGCTAGATGACCGATTGCCTGTGAGTCTAACGACTACCAACGCTCGAAATTTTTCAATTTGGTAGCGCATGAACTAGCCGGACCTTGAGTCAGAAGGAAATTGTTCTTTCTAACGCACTTTGCATCATCCCAGCAGGTGGGAATGAAGCTCTTTCAGTGCTACGGCCTATGAGATTTGAGATTTGAAATGTTGTCTTTCGTAAAGCTGGATCTCCTACCTAATTCTGTGCTGTCAGCGAGGCTTTCCATAGGGATTCGCGGCTCATATGCAGAACTGATGTTCCACCGTCCTTGGTGGTCGGTTTGGCCTATGGTGCTTTGTTTACCCCAAACCGAACAGTGGCCGCCGCAGATACACTCATATCATGTACTGATTCCATCCAATATCGCTTCTATTCATTTCTCAACCAGCAGTGTTCTACGCATTGTTCGATCAACAGCACTATTACGAAGGCGGAAACACTCACTAGTGTGTCGCTACGTGCAAATCGGTTTGTTCTCAGGGTGGGGGGGTCTTGGTCGGGAATCGGGATTGCATATATTTGCCTCGCAAACATCGGTTTTATCGCAACAGTCAGTATCCTTTTCGTACAACTGGTCCGCTCACTACACGACGGTTGCTTTGCTGTGACAGACATTATACTAGATGCTGTCAACACAACAATAAAGGCAAGGGCGAGGGGACGCATTGTCCGTTTGAAGTGGTATGATCTGCTGAGGTGCTCGAATGATTTATTTGAGGCAGGGTGGACACTGCCAGTGACAGTAAGAATATGGGCTTTTATATTACCACAAAAGTGTTTGGCAAAATGGGTATGCCTCACCGGACAATACTGCACGACAAGAATTAGGCAAAACCTATCCCATCCACTACTAGCAGGTTTTCATGGATGTAGTCGTTTTGACACAGCCGTGACGCGGTTGTGACGAGGCAAAATGCCACGTTGATCAAAGCTGCTGCATGAATCGCATGGTCTTCCTGGGTTCCCGGTGATTCGAACGCACTTCCAGTCTCATAGTGTTACCTAGCCGGCCTACATTATGTGATTGCTGGCTACACTGGCACCTCCTATTCTTCCTGTCTCCGTGTGGTTCAAAATTACGAGATGTAAGACCACAACGCTCTGTTACTCACCGCGACAAGACTCATGGCAAGTAGTCAAACGTTCGGGACACCGTGCACTTCCAATCGGTTTTCTATCCAAGGGACGGGTTCAATGTATCATTGCTCTTCCAGGATGATCTACATCACCATACTCGGAGATGCTGAGTGCTTATGGACCCAGTCGACGGCTGGTTGGAAACTCGAATGTTCAGTAGACAGTAGTTGCATCGAAGGCATGGACTGCATCAATTGAGGGTTGTATGTCCCATATGTCGAGTGAAGATCTTGCGCAGACGGAACCTGCGGCACTGGATGGTAATGCGAGAAGTCTTCATCACTATTCACACTGGGCACAGGAGTTAGTGAACCTAGTGAAATGTTCCGAAGTGATTCGAAGGATCCATTTGGAGTTTGAAGTGGAGATAGCGTGCTTTGGCGAGAATTCAAGCTCAAGTGTAAGGGTAGTTCAGGACTGAGATAAGGATGTGTCCACAGGCCAGGATTCTGCTGCGACGACATGGAATTAACAACATTGCTTGCAAGTTGTGAGCTATCATGATATACTAAATTTTTTCACCAACCGTAATGGTTCCAGCCTAAGTCCCAATTCCAAGAATGACCGAGCAAAAATCTAGAAAGTTCCTTCGATGTTGGAGTGGCAGCTATGTCGAGTACTCTGCAGCTCATTGTAATGATATTCATATGGGCCTGGGGCCATTCACAGGGGATTACGATGTATGGAATGAAGTACACCAAATCGTTCGTAAATCTCGAACCCAACGAGGTGCAACTCGATTCAAATCGGAGTTTCGAGTTGAAACAACTTTGGTGAGGGCATGTAGGAAATGGCCGGTCTGTGTTAAGTCTGCGCAGACTCCGCCTCAAAGTCTGGGGGGCATGGCACCTGGAATACTTGGCGACTGTAGAGCTGTAGTCGATGATATGTTGTCTGTAGGCACGGCGGGCAACGTGAAATGGCGGGAGAGGCTGATGGCGGGATGGCGGGGGACTGACAGTAAATTATGACATAATACAGCGGGCAGACAACCATAGACTTCCCGGCACTTTCCGGACAACTGCTGGCTGGCAGACCTGTCCCCCAGACTTTAACACTGAGTCTGTGACTTGTCTGTATAGACCTCACGCAGACTGGCCAAATCCCGCACTTTCTGACTTTGGTCGTTTTCGAACCGAATTGATTTCACCTCGAGTTTAACTCGCCTCGACGGCAACACTAGTGTACCCAGAAATTTCATTAGAGAACCCGTATCTATATCTATATTTATTTTAACCAACATGCAAATGATGCAATGCAGTCTCCAATCGACGAAAACAGCCGCGGGCGCGCACCTCCATTTGGTTCAGTCTTCAGTACCAGTGTCGTCGTTTAGGGACCCTAGCCTTCGCTGTCAGATGGCATCATGGAGACCACTGAGTCTGTTGCTTTGGACACAAACAAAGGGCTGGACAGCTGCCATTCTCGTTATTGTATTCCTGAATTGGAGTGTTTTCACTAGGCTGGAGCTTGTGGGTTCAGGTATGTCCATGTTCCGCTGTCTTGGGGAAGAACGAAGACACTGACTAGTACTAGCGCTCCAATTCATTCCAATATTTGTTGTTCCCGTTTATGCTGATTGACCAACGCCGCGTTTGTGGATTGGCCCCCGACATTTTAGATCCCACATTGTTGTGCACAGCGTTCTCGCTTCGCGAATACTATTTAGTCTTCAAGCGAACAGCCTGGGAGCAATTGGTCATCCCCACATACCTATCGACGAATGCGCCGGAAATGCAATCGATCCCAGATGGGTTTCAAGCGTGGCATGAAGGCAGGGAGACATTTACTGGTGCTGGCCAACCAGATCAAGCTTAGATGTGCTAATAATTTTGTGGGTCCCATGGATAGTATTGTCAGTTTGTTTGGCTGACTATGAATTGTTCGTCTCCTAGTTTCCCTTTGTCATTGCAACGGGGATGTCGATTGCAGTGGTCCATGGAAGGGATAGTAGCGTAGTCGGCCAATTAACATTGTTGACCGGTCAAACCATAATGTCAGAAACGGCTTTAGCTGGAGCTCTGTTGAACCTTCGACAGCCCCTCGAACTCGACTTGAAGCTCAGTGAACCACGAGTAAGACTAGGCACAATCGATCATTTTTCAGATAAGTTCAAACATCCACATTGCTCGAACAATACAAAAACTTGTCCCAAAACAACTGTACTGATTGACTGCGAACTACTAGTGAGGCCATCAGAGAACCTGTGAGAAGAAGATATCGTCATATATCGTTATATATCGTAATATATAGGAAAGGTTTTCGTCACATTGTAATATAAAGTGATATAAAGCAATATATGACCATGTAAAAGCACCATAATCAGCATAATCCCCAGCAAGAACTCACCGGTTTACTGATGCTCACTAGGCATTGCACTGTCAACCATGGTACCAAAGCGAAAGTAGAAGCATGACTTACTGTCCGCACGTGCCCTTCGTACTGCCGGCTCAATTTTGTAACCTAACTAACAATCAAGCTCCATCCTAAGGCGCGCAGGTGAGTCATGCGGTTGATCCTGGTTGCACAGCGACCTGCTCATACTCACGCTAGGTTCACAAACCGTGCCTGTGCAGCAATCCGCAGTAGTTTTGCAAGGTGTGTTCAAACACTATGCACTGACATGCATAGATGCTGTCAAAGCAGCAACAATGGCGATGAAGGAGAAACACATTTTCTGTGCGAGATGATATGGAATCTTCTGAGGGGATCTTGAATGGTATCTCTGAGGATGGAGGACACTGTAGGACGACGGCCAGCTTTCATATCCTGCATACACTTATGGGCACGATTCTGATCAATCTGGCAGAATTGTTTTTGCTCAGGTCAGACGGCAGAAATTTCGGTAGAACCTGCAGAAACGTATTCAATTACGACCCTTGTATCACAACCTGCCATCACTGGGGCCATAGTTAGTATAGTAGTTCATGATAGTGAGTTCTCTCGCATAAATCACTCACTTGAACCGTCTCTGGCAGCACTCCACTCTTTGCAATTCCCCCCTGTAGTTTGATATTCTGCCGGATTCTGCCCGCAGAATTCTGCCATCTGCCAGGCAGAACCGGTTTGGCGGACTTCTGCCCACAACACTAACAACCACGCAAGAAGAATCTCAAACAACAACATTCAGCTCATAAAAGCCAACCGTCTTCTTTAGAATTTCTTATCACAAGAGTCACAAATAATGTGTTTCTCCTCTGCATTTGTCCTCGCCGTCGTTGCTGCTTTAGCCTCATCATCCGTCTCTGCCATACCCCCTCAGGTTGACAAGACTGGCGCCACTCAATGTCAAAGCTTTTGCAAAACTAGTGAAGAATGCTCAAAATCTAACTGCGCTTATGGAATTTGCGTGAGTATCAGTAGTTTTCCTGGCTCTGATTGCATGACTCACTTGCATGGCAGGCATTGAAACTTTTCTGCCTAGTGAGCCATGTTTCTGCCCTCGCATCCGTGCAGTATGGCCATTGGCACTGACGCGCGAGTGATTAGTGATTTGTAGATTTGATCAACGGACCACGATCGCATTCGGACTGTAGAAAGGAAAGCCCATGAATTTAAGTAGGAGAAAACGTTGAAAATCAATAGAGAGAGCTAGTGTTGCCGCACATATGTATGTCATAGTCATCCTGAGCTAGCAAAACTATATTGGGTGAAAATCAAGTGATATGCATCCGCATCACTGGGAACATCGCCAAAGTGTCTTTCACTTCGGCGCATTGCAATCCTCTTTTGTGACCATCTCATTCTAGGTCCGTATTAATTTTCATGAACTTGTGCTCCTTTGTTTTTTCTTACGTACATCCAAACGAAAAAGGTCACGAAGCAAACAATGTCACCAGGCTGGCGTGATTGTAAATTCGCCTTTGCTCGATAATGCCAAATATTCCCATGCAACAGTAGTCAGCAGATATACGAAGATTGTTGTGATGTTCTACAATACATTGCTTTACATAACTTTCTCATCTGTTCACCGGTTCACTGATGTCAGCCGCGGTCCGAACTATGAATAACTGAACTCAACACGTGATTTTGGCTTATATAAGTTATGGTCCAGCTCGGCTCAACGAGCCACGGTTACTATCACTGGCGGAGTTTTTCAAATGTTTTCAATGTTTGAAGTGTAGCACACTCGTCAAGAGGTTTTTTTCCGCTTCTTGACAGACCTGTGGGGAAAATCGTGCTCTATCACACCCAGGTGAAATCTGATTTTTTTGCGATGATGTTCGAGCGGCAGAAGGAATCCGGCTGTGCGATGTCAGTTTGGCAGGGACTGAGTTTCAAAATTTGTCACAGCAATGTCACACTGGAGTTTTATAGCTCCGCAACGGCACATTAGAATTTTGAATCTCGATATCTGAACGAGTGTTCAAAGATTCTATTGATTCGTGCATGTACATTATATAGACCAGCTATTCACAGTAAGTAAATCTAAATGTATGTATGTGTATTAAGTGGAAAGGATATGATAGAAATATAATGAAAATGAGTATGTTCACAAAAGTGTATAATCAACATTGTCCGTTTGAAGTGGTATGATCTGCTGAGATGCTCGGATGATTTATTTGAGGCAGGGTGGACAATTATGTGATTGCTGGCTACACTGGCACCTTCTATTCTTCCTGTCTCCGTGTGGTTCAGAATTACGAGATGTAAGACCACAACGCTCTGTTACTCACCGCGACAAGACTCATAGCAAGTCACCTCAAGTAGTCAAACGTTCGGGACACCGTGCACTTCCAATCGGTTTTCTATCCAAGGGACGGGTTCAATGTATCATCGCTCTTCCAGGATGATCTACATCCCCATTCAAGTTGGTGATGGAGCTTGGCTGGCAATCTGCTGGCACTACAGATCGGTGCCATCTGTTTGAAGGCACAACCACGCAAGAATTTCAAATAACAACATTCAGCTCATAAAAGCCAGCCGTCTGCTTCAGAATTACCTGATTTCTTATCACAAGAGTCACAAATTTAATAATGCATTTCTCCTCTGCATTTCTCCTCGCTGTCGTTGCTGCTTTAGTCTCATCATCCGTCTCTGCCATATCCCCTCAGGTTGACGAGGGTGGCGCCACTCAATGTCAAAACTTTTGCGCCACTGATGAAGAATGCCAAAAAACTGGCTGCGCTTATGGACTTTGCGTGAGTATCAGTAGTTTTCCTGGCTCTGGAGTCTGATAGCATGACTCACTTGCATGGCAGCTCGTCACTTGGTTCTGCATAGTGAGTCATGTTTCTGCCCTCGCATCCGTGCAGTAATGATGGCCATTGGCACTGACGCGTGAGTGATTAGTGATTTGTAGATTTGATCAACGGACCACGATCGCATTCTGACTGTGGAAAGGAAAGCCCATTAATTTAAGTAGGAGAAAACGTTGAAAATCAATAGAGAGCCACTAGTACTGAAACCAACGAGGTAGCGCAATGAATCGACGGCCATTTATGGCCACAAGCCCGTCATTTTTGGGAGTATGCGTAATTGCCCTGAGTCAGTTTTTACATTGCTTCACCAATCATCCGAAGCTGCTTTCCTCAAGTGCACACTCGACCAGAACGCAGATAGTAGCCTTAGCAAACAATCTTTGCATGGGTGCTTCCACTCGTTGGTGACTCTCGAACTGCTCAATGAACGTAACGGGTTTGAAAATGAGATTTCTTATCATTTGGATATCTGCTTCCATTCTGAAGACCAACAACGCCGGGAAATGAAGCAGAAGTCGCCATGGGAGAAAGGAAAGCTGTGAGAGAATTATGGACGCGCAGTGACGTGATAGTACCTGATGCCTGTAGATAGCTATTAACTAGAGTATTTCTATAGTACCGACGTCCATGTTATCAACCGATGCAATGTCTTTGACTTGTGCAATGATCTTATAATCCGATGCGATCCTCTTGTATTCTCCAACACATTGCTGCGCTAGCAAAAATGCGTCGAAAGGCTGTCCGAGGCGAACCATTAGCTGCAACGCTCGTGAGCTATGCTCCTCTTCAACAGGCGAATCACCGGGTAAATCGTCAGAGTCGTCCGTCGAGGACCCGGGATCAGTCCAATCACCTACGCTCTCTGTATCACCTGCGAAGTCAGCCTGCTCTGCAAAGTCAGGTACCCCGAGGAGATGCCAATCCCAGGGACGGATAAGTAAGAACGTCTGCTGAATGGGCTTTGCCCGCGAGAACTGAACTAGAGCCTCTTCAGTGGTGATCAACTGGTCGTGAAGCCCGTCTGCCTTGATTTTATACGTGATGGAAGTCTCCTGAGCTAGACCGCGCCACCCTCTGACTTCCGTGACACGAAATGAAATGCAAGGAAGATGAAGTCTGCAGTTTGCAAAGCGAGGAGCTCTAAGTTGTTCAAGCTGGTCATAAAATTTCAATGCTAGATCTGCGGCCACGGTTTGTCGCAGCGAAGAGACTTGCGTGTGAATGTGATCTTCAGACAAAGGTGAAAGGGTGCGTGGAGGAGTGGCGTAGGAGGTGATATGGGCCGGAAGACAGCTATTGAACTCAGAGGGTTCTCCGATCCAGTCGAGAACAGAGATGTCGCCCGACCGAGCCACGATCTCCTGCAGGAGCCGCCCGAGCGCGTTCAGTTTGTTCTCGCCATAAATGACAGGTAGGGTGATGCCGAAGATGCCAAATAATGAATACGCGACGTCTTCCTGCACGGTGGTGACGCGCTTCGATGCCCATTGCAGTTTCTCTCGGGCGCCGCTCATGCCTGGGCGGAAGGCCACCAGGGTCTGCGCATCTATCCCCGTCGCATCCTCCAACTCCTTCATGATTGCAAGGGGCTCTTTGTGGTTGGGAGAGCGATCGTCGAGATATAATGACCAGTCCCTCCGATAAAAGATCACAACTTTCGGAGCGAGTAATTCTTGAAAGGTCCATCCCCGCTCGTTCCGAACACTCCTCGCCAGTGCATCAGGCTGGGATGAAGGAAGGACATCGGATAGATAGACGATGGTGAGCGCAGAATGGCGGTACCAGACGAACATGGAGTTGACCGATTCTTGAAGCTCGGTGTTGCTCTTCTTGTCGATGCAGCATGCGTCCATCCACGCCCAACAATACCCAGCATCACGAGCGACTTTGCAAAACGACTGCAGTTTCGCGATGCCGCCAGTTCCCATCAACTCGCGCACACTTCATCCTGGATGTCGTGCAGCAGCGCCTCCTTCTCTTCCCACCTGTGTGATAGCATGACGCAGCGGAAGTATATTGCTACCATTTCCTTGAT
Source organism: Suillus fuscotomentosus (assembly GCF_016647785.1). NCBI lineage: Eukaryota > Fungi > Basidiomycota > Agaricomycetes > Boletales > Suillaceae > Suillus > Suillus fuscotomentosus. The sequence continues at coordinate 79,984 of NW_024539664.1, read as the reverse complement.
GCGGCCCATTTGGAGGTCTGAATGCTTCGTTGTGATTGACAAAAGCTCCTTGTACTCTGCACTCATTTTGAAGGCGTTTATTTGTGCCGCTCGATCGCACAGAAGACCCGTCGAAGTATTAAAAAAACGTAGCGGTACATTTCCGAGTTCAATCCAAACAGCTCTTTGAATAGCATCTTCTGCTTCGGATGGACAGTCATCCTGCCGACGCAGCTCTGCAGAACAAGGTAGGTATTTCGAGATTATGCAGGGGTGTTCCAAGGCTTACCTTGCATCTGCACTTCGGGAGAATTGTCCAACTTGGACGACATGATTTGTGCATCACGGATAAAGTCTTTGATGAAATCCATATCCTGGTTGATGACCTCGCGACTAATGCCTGAACCCTCCAGTTCATTCAGAACATGCACAAGGGAACCAGCGATTGGACCTGAAATCATAGACTTATTTGTTCTACCACCCTTGGAAGACTTCTTCTCTGAGGAGGAAGGTTGAACTGAAGTAGAGGTCAAATGTGGTCAACTAGAGCTTCTAAACTACCGTACCATTATCTGCTTTACGGTTGGTTACTTTCTTATAGAGGGTTTTTGCATCTTTCTCATCAGCAAAGACAAAGCCAACCATGCATTTCTTGGATAGAAGTGAGTAATTTTCTTTGAATTGCAAATGCACACTTACATCTCCCGCGAACGAATGGAAGAACGCCCTGTCCTGGTGATACTCGAACGCCTCATCTAGTTCGTGTTCCCATATGACACCTCTCGTCCCCGTTAAATCAACCAGTCTCAGCATGAAGGCATCTTTGGAGTTATCTCGCAGGAAAATGAGTGCACCTTGCAAGCCACCATACGACCACTTGTTTGGCCGCGGAGGGGCGGGCGGGCGGGGGCGGGGGCGGCATCAGAGAACCTGTGAGAAGAAGATATCGTCATATATCGTTATATATCGTAATATATAGGAAAGGTTTTCGTCACATTGTAATATAAAGTGATATAAAGCAATATATGACCATGTAAAAGCACCATAATCAGCATAATCCCCAGCAAGAACTCACCGGTTTACTGATGGCCCGATGTGCAAAGTAGATACGAGCAGCAGTAGCGGTGAGTATCTTTTGCGTGGAATTGTCTAAAGTGGATTTTACTTTAGACTTTTCGTCTGCTGAGAGTGCTGATTGAGAGGGCATATCAGGCAGATCAAAGTAAATGTAGAAATTGGCCTAATAGTACATAAGACCTGACCGTCAAACCGTGTTTGGTGCAACGTGGGAATCTAGCGGCTGCCTTCAAGCAAGGCTGCGGCAGGCTGTACAGCTGCTTTGCTGTACAGTAATCATAAATCAGTCAAGCACTATTCACTGGATGGACATGCATGGCTCCGAAGACATCATCAAGAGGTTTATCATCTAATATATAGGAGCAAACAGCCCTGGTCCTACTGTTGTGATGACCCAGGAATGTTTTAGGGCATGTTTTTTTTAAAAATTCCAGTTTCTGTCTTATAAATAGTCGTACTCTATGAAGGACAATTCAATCTAGTCTAGGGGGCCCCCAGTGTTCCATCGCATCTCTAGGTTCACGAATGCCCTAGTGTGAGGCGCACCCCCACTATTAGGGCATGTTACAGAATAACGTCAGTCTTATTTTGAATTTTGTAGCGACCAGGGGGGGATATGAATGCGGTCGTTATCCATTGATCAAATCTACAAATCACTAATCACTCGCACGTCAGTGCCAATGGTCATACTGCATGGATGCGAGGGCAGAAACACGACTCACTGCGCAGAACCAACTGAGGACCTGCCATGCAAGTGAGTCAGGCTATCAGAACCACGAAAACTACTGATACTCACGCAAGTCCGATGGGAGCAGCCGGTGTGTTGGCAATCTACATCAGTGTTGCAAAAGTTTAGACATTGAGTGGCGCCAGCCTCGTCAACCTGAGGGGGTATGGCAGAGACAGATGATGAGGCTAAAGCAGCAACGACGGCGAGGACAAATACAGAGGCGAAACGCATTATTTGTGACTCTTGTGATAAGAAATCAGGTAATTCCGAAGAAGACGGTTGGCTTTTATGAGCTAAATGTTGTTATTTGGAATTCTTCTTGCGTGATTGTGCCTTCAAACAGATGGCACCTATCTGTAATGCCAACAGATTGCCAGCCAAGGTCCATCGCCAACTTGGGGTCGAACTACTGTCTACTGAACATTCGAGTTTCCAACCAGCCGTCAACTGGGTCCATAAGCACTCGACGTTTCGAAGCCATCTCCGCATAGCTCCAAGGGTTGTCAACATGACGGATGTCATAGTATGGCAACCTCCTTGAAAGCGTCAGGCTCATGAATGAGTTTTGCTTGCGCCTCTGTCTCCTTCTCCATACCTAAGGTCTTGTGCAGTATGTTGATGTGGTGATACTGCACGCAAGTGGATGCATTGGCATGTGAATAGCGAACATCCACGTAATAAGTGCTCTCGCGTTTGACGTAGCGTTCCACATGAGCAGCCGGTAGGCTCAGTTTGCACGAACAAAGCATGGTACTTTGAGCTCTCCGATGAATCATGAATCTACGTCCTATGCGGCACTGTAAGGCGGCCATAAACGAACGTAAGTTCGGCACCTAAAACATCCATTTTAGCAAAAACCAGGTAAGATGTTAGTCAATATACCACCAAATTCATATTCCAGTAGCAGCCGAATCCACGCCGAACTCATTGTATACCTGGTGATCTTCATCTTCTTCAAGGATACCATCTTCAGCTTGTAGTTGGTCCTCTTCGTCGCTGAACAGTTATTCGGCCTCAGAAAGAGGCGTATCGTCTCGTCATCACTAATAGTGGGTGGGTGTGACTCGGAACAATGAATGCGGGGCCTGGGGATTCGAGCGACTCGTCCGGCTTCTTTACTACATGGAGTTTTATTACGAGCTTCTTGACAACTTTTTCATGGGTATAGTTTAGTGTGAGGACGTGAAGTGAACACAGTACCATGGTTTTGAAAAGACTCAGTAGTCGTGGTAAGTTAGGTATCATCTATAGAATTGCATCTGCGTGTGAAAACTAGGTCCGGTTAATTCTCTTCCGCCTTTGGGCTTCGACTAGCTGCCACATACCGGAACCTAATACGTCCGTCATGAATCTCAATCGGCAAAAAAGTGGCCTCTCGTTGGCTCAATTGCACACATCGAGAAAAATTCATGAGCTAGCCTTCGAGGCCAACGCTAGACGAGTAGATTCAAGTTGCGCAGTGCGTTCCATCTTCGTGTGGCCTCTCAATATTAATCTTCTACAGCAATGATCGCTCGTTTCGACAGCCTCTCGAACTCGAGCTTAGTTGACAACGAGAAAGGCTAGGCACGGTCGGCCATTTCCAGATAAGTTCAAACATACACATTACTCGAGCAGTACGAAAAAAACAATTGTACCAATCGACTCCAAACTAGGTGTTGCACCATCAGCCATGATACCAAAGCGAAAGCCGAAGCATAACTCACTGTTGCGACGTGCCGCTCGGGCTGCCAGCTTTATTTTCAGCCTACGCTTGGCCTACGCAGGTCAAATTCACTCCACTCTAAGGCGCGCAGGTCAATCATACGGTTGAATCCTGGTTGCACAGTGACCTGCTCATACTCACGCCATCTATACTTTCACAGACATATCCACTGCAGCATGGTGTTTCTCCACAAAGTCCTCCTTTGGGGCTACACTGTGCACTGACAGACATAGATACTGTCAGAGCAACAACAACGGCGAGGAGGGAGAAACGCATTTTTTGTGCGAGGTGATATGGAATCTTCTGGAGGGGATCTCGAATGATATCTCTGAGAACGCGGGACCACTGGGGGACAGCGACCAGCTTTTATATTCTCTGTACGCTTATGGGCACAATTCTGATCGATTTGGCAGAATTGTTCTTGCTGTCAAATGGCAGAATTTTTAGCAGAACCTGCAGGAGCGTATCTATTTGATCACGGCCATTGTTGCCAGCAGCCATCGACCATTCTTGTAATTACAGAATGCTCGCTCGAATCCCAGGCCTCTCATCCCAATCTCTCACCAATCACTTTATCATTTGAACCTTTTGAGATACGCACAAGACCGGATGCTTTTTGACGACCTGACATGATGGAGACGCGCGATGCAAAACTTGTCTTGAGTTCAAACCGACGGGATCGCGCTCGTGTTTGGTTGTCATGAAACATGTTGTACGACGGTGTATTGTATAATTATTCTGGGTTGTTTGAGCTGCCACGCATCGGTACCACGTCAGTGGTTCACTAGTGATCAACTAGGATAGGTGAAAGAGATTATGACGACTAGTCTGTGGAGCTGAGTGGTGTCGGACCACTTTTATGTAGCTATTCCTCATAATTTAGCGACTGACAAGGAATAACGCAGATGCATTTGATGATAAGGATCATGATATTTGGCACGGCATTCTTTTTGATCGACGCATGCGCAGACATAGACAGCGAATAGATATCGATAGCGAAGTCAATCATCATGCGATTCATCTGACGCGTAATCTGAGCCAGATCCAGAACTTCCAAATGAAAATGTAACGTCGCAAGAATCATCTTCTTGCCAACTTGCCTCATCGTCATCGTCATCACCTGAGAACATCCTGATGTTGTCCTTGGATAACCTACACTCTTTGCTCTCCATGTCCACCCCTGCATCGCGAAGCGTGTCTTTGAGGGAGTTGATCTGCAGATCAATTGCATTTACCTGTATTTTGGACTGCTCGTTTTCATACTCGACGATGGACTTCATCAGGTCAAGTTCGTGGCTACGAAGGCGTGCGTATCGGATTCTCGCAGCAAAAGCCCGGCGAGTGACGTATGAAAGTTCGAGCATGCGTTCATTAAAATAGTTTAAAACATCAGGAGGGTCAGTGGATGTCCACTTTGAAATATAAGCTCGGTCTTCAAGATAATGTTCAAATGATGTTGTGAACGTACTGTTGTGGTCAATACCTTCGCCCTCTTTGACGGCGATTCGAAATCCTCGCCACGATCATCACCTTGAGATAAGATATCCTGGAGGCGTACGCGCTTATGGCGCTCGTGATGGCTGGGACTTTGGACGGTCCCTTCCGAGTCAGAGCTACACTCGTCATCGGTAGCATCATGGACAGTGGCCTTTTGGTTCAAGTGATTCTTCAATATGGTACAGCTACCGGATGCAACGGATATAGGTGTAGATTGAGCTTGTCTGGAGTACAAAAACGTAAGTTGAGATAATACTAGGCTGGAGATGCGGCCTCCTCTTGAATAATTAAACAAACCTGCTGTTAGCAGAAGTCTCTGGATAAAGATCGCTTCCTGATTTCAATGGAGGGTTACTCATATCGCGACTGACAAGTGCGTTGTGGACTCAGCTAGCTAATATTAGGCGGGCAAGATCTGTACCCTGGAACTTTGGAAGAGGATCTGGGGAAATATACCTCGAGGCTTGAGCGGCCGTTGCCGACGTAATAACGTACACTGAAAAGTTACGTGATCGGACTCGGAACGAACAAAACAAACTTCAACGCAACTTGAAGGTGTACTTATTCTGGTCGGTACCAACTTGAAAGCTGTGGGGCTCATGTCCAGATGGACATGCCAGTTCCCTATCCTCTTCGCCGGCGAGTCCGTATGTTCCACCAAGGAGAAACGTCCGGACCGTAAGTTGAGATAAACATTTGGTCAATTTCCGTTTGGATCGCAGACTAGGTTTTATAGAGTTGCTCGGTCATAATGCGGGTCCTAATTCGGCCGGCTCTATCTTTGATTTGTCCCATGTGTTCTCTTCATCTCTTTTAGTGCGCGCTATGTTACGTGATGTGGACCTGGTTCAGCTTGCCCATCATCACTGAAAACCAAGATCTATGATAAACCCTTATATACACATTATAATCCCAACAATGTCTATAATCGTATAAAATATGGCAGTGCAGAAGCCATAGTCTTGTATAGAAATATATTGTTATCCCTTGCGACCAATCTTTATCATGATTACCTGTGCCCGGCATTAGTTGAATGAATTTGGCTGTGTAAAAACTCAAACAGATTGATAAACACGCTAATTGCTGAAAACAAGATATATATGTGTAGAACGCTATCCCCTATGACCAATAATTATCAAAATGGTTTTCATTTGGCATTGGCTGCATGAATCATGTTGTGACAATACTAAAACTGTACTGAAGTGATGATGCATGTTCGAAAAAGTGTCTCTCATTTAGCATTTCTAGCACAGCGGCTCTCCTGTCCAATAAGTAAAAGAGATAGAAATTCTTGCCATCTGTACCATCATATGGACAATTGCTTCATTGGCATCATGGTATTGCGGGTTTTATACTTGATTGGCCAGGAAGTCACATTGGGTTGTATAGGATTATACAGAGACACTCGGTACAATACATGTAGTTTATCAATGCCTCGCCAATTCTCTACCCTAATCTCATCATCAACACCGTCTGCAGGAACAATAACATGGGTTGAACCACAACAGATATCGTTAGTGCCTTGAAGTCCAATGAAAGCAAGGTGTCGTGGCAACTTGACACTATTGTTTCCTTATGCAAAATTTGCACTGCTCAAGTGGTTGACTGAGTTTGGCGGTGCCGGTGTACAATCAAGCTCGGCGGTGCCAGTATAGGATCGAGTTTGGTGGTATATAATCGAACTCGTGGTACCATAGGATGTAACAGGATCGAGTTCAGCCATAGGATCGAGTTTTTGGCCATGGAATAGAAGTTGGTCGCAGGGATCAAATCCAAATATGAGATCGAGTTCAGCCATATCATCGAAGACCAGTCATCCTTAGACAGAAACATAGACCACAACATGACATATCCTGTTGCCAGACCATGTAGTACAGTGCGACTTTCTGGATGGCATCCTGTCGAGAAACTTGCAGGAAGTAGCGTTAATGAGTGATTGAAGGCAGAGTAGGTGATAGTGGGGATTGTAAATAAAATCTGAGTCGGATCCTTACTTATCAATGACCGGAAGATATGCTCGGCCGGTGGTGACTGAGGTCTTGACCCTTCCCAAGGGAGTTGTACCTCGTTCGTTTTGAGATCCGGTGGTCAAACTATTTCAGAATAGGAAAAGAGAAGGAGCAGGGTCGGAGCCGGGTAAGGCTGCGAGCTTCGGCGTCAGTTGCAGACAGCTAAAACCAACAGAGATAACGGCAGTTTCGAGCATCGGTCGAGGACACATGGCCAATGTTGACTTTGAAGAAAGGCCAAAATGCAGAATAGGTTTCAAGTGGGATTGAGGGATCATCCAGACCACCATTCACTACTGCCCGATCCCAACAACCGCCAGTGCTTAGCGCACATGCCCAGCGCATGTCAGCAAATGCTGACGTGGCTCGAACATATGCGAACCACACCGGAAGGCGCCAGAATGAGAGGAGTGGAGGAGGGCGAGAAGGAGATGAGGGAGAGGTAAGTTTAAGTCTTGGGTACCTATGGAAATGAGGTAGTTAGCAGCATAAAAATGCACAATACATATTACACGCACCTCTGCAGCTTAGAGAAAGGTACCCACAATCCCTCGGCCGCATTCAACACCATCAATCTCCAGTAAAATGTCACAGCTCATTCCAAGCACCACATCCCTTCGAGCTTTTGACAGACCGGCAGTGCCTGTTCGAAAAGTCGGCTCAATGTCAAGTAAGAGATGTTAGGACCTCAGAAGCGAAGAAGGATGGCACTGACTGCATCTTGAGATGAATTGTTGAATCAGAAAATATGACAATGACAAGCAAATGTAGCGAAGCCATGGAGGACGAGTGCAACTCACAGTGGTGTGTGTGAGTTTTGTGTGTCTAGAATTTTTGAATAGATCAGCGCCATATACGTTGAGCGTATGCCTACAGCATCGACGTCTTCCTATCATTCTGCACTGCTATATAGTATTAAGCAATTTTTACGCATGAATGCAAAAACTATACCACCAGCTTAGAATTCGACATACTGTTAAATTAATGTGTCGAAACGACAAACAAGCTCACGGATCAGGAAAATGATGCTTGATAAGTAGGCCAATACATGGGCATATAAGGACAACACAGATTTCGCCAACCTTATAAGGTAAATATTGTCATACCGGGTTATCCGGTTTTCAGTGATGATTCGCTGAGCCCCGCAGTGATACGTTATGGCTGCCAGAGCTCCTGCAACTTCGAAGCAGCACCTACAACTAGGCGCGGATGAAGTTGTTCTAGCTAAGCTAGGATACAAGCAAGAGTTTCGTAGGGAATTCACCCCGCTAGAGGTGGGCTTGATATCAGGCTATCGTCACTACGACACAATCCAACAGTTGTACAGGTGTCTGGACTTGCATTCAGCTATACAGGAGTGCTCCCTGGTATAGCGTAAGTTGCTAATATGACTCCAGCCAATTGACTGATCAAAATCTATTTAGCTCTGTGCTCTTCTATGCCATACCAAATGGCGGACCTGTCGCTATGGTTTGGGGGGTAAGTTCTCATCATATGTAGGGATCATTGTTTTGCAACGTTTTTCCCTGCAGTGGGCAATTGCTGGTCCCTTTATCATGTGCATCGGGCTGGCAATGGCGGAGCTCGCATCAGCAGCGCCTACTTCTGGAGGTGTATGTACTTGATGTCGTTATTGTTTCACATCTGCTCATTATGAAAATCTAGTTATATTATTGGACTTATTCACTTGCTTCTCCACGGTGCCGGAATTTTCTCTCGTGGATAGTTGGCTGTAAGTCTTGCATTTCGACATGATGTGCATCCCGTCTTGACATCTACAGACTCAAATACCATACAGACTATCACTGGAGTCGGTGAGTCAATTTTCATTCTTTCAACAATTTGCCTCTGATAGCGTGGGGCTAGCTTCCGTAAACTGGGCTTGCGCAATTCAGATCGCGGCAGCGATTAGTATTGCCACAGACCAGGCATATGTCACTACCAACGAGCAGCTCTAGTCAGTCCACCTTCTTCCAATCACTATATCTCATAACGATTGCCACAGCGGTATATACGCAGCTTTGGTCTTGTCACATGCTGTCCTCGTGAGCCTCGGTACCAAAGTCTTGGCAAGATTGCAGAGACTATACACCTTTGTGAATCTGTGGTAGGTGTTGTATATTTATCCATGTCCAATGCTTCAAGTCCTCCGGCAGCCTTTGCTTCATAGTCATTATTGCGCTTCCAATCGCGACGCCACGCGAATACCGAAACAGTGCAAGTTTTGCGCTAGGAAATTTCACAAACTGTATGTATCCGCTTCCAATTACAATCGCAGCTCACGTTCAGTGACAGTGGCTGGCTGGCCTTCTGGATTCGCGTTCATCTTGAGTTTCATGGCGCCTCTTTATTCAATAGGTTAGACCCTCTTCTCCCGGATTGTCTATTCATGACCACCTTTGATTACCAGGCGGTTATGATGCCAGCGTCCATATGAGCGAGGAGGCCTCAAACGCTGCTACTGCAATACCATGGGCAATCGTGAGTCACATCAGAAAATGACCAATCATTGTGTTCACCCCAGGTAGATCAGTTCTATTGCAGTGTCGGTCGTTCTTGGTTGGGGTATGTGGAACGACATGTCACTCCGATCTTGATACTATTTCTTATATAGGAATAAACGTTTCCCTTGCCTTTTGCATGGGTACCAACCTTGAAAGTATCTTAAATGGTCCTATCGGCCAGCCTATGGCACAAATCTTATACACTTCGCTTGGGCAGAGGGGGGCGTTAGCTCTGTGGTGTCTCATTATTTCAACGTTGTACGTTTTAGCAGCGCGTGACACACATAACCTAATCACAAAACAGGTACATAGTGGCATCGAACTCCCTCCTGGTCGGCTCTCGCCAGACATTTGCATTTTCTCGTGATGGGGCCCTCCCATTCTCAAGATATTTGTACCGGATCAATAGCTACACGCAAACACCAGTTAATACGGTTTGGTTTGACGCTGTCTTTGTACTGGTGATTGGGCTTCTTGCGTTTGTGAGCACCGAGGCCATCAATGCGGTGTTCACTATCGGTATCACTGCATCGTATGTCTCATACATAACGCCAATCACAACGCGCTTTGCGTTCAAGAACGATTTCAAACCCGGCCCATTTTATCTTGGGAAATTGGCGAGTTGATCTACAGGGATGCGTTTACTATTCCTGCACTAATATGTCCGTGCAGAGCTTTCCAATCGCAGCGATAGCTGTGTCGTCGATGGTCTTCATGATCTTTGTTTTCTTCTTTCCTTCGACCCCGCAAACGACTGCACAAGAGATGAACTATACAGCTGTGGTCCTTGGAGGGTACATGGCCCTTGCGATTTCCTGGTATTATTGCCCGGTGTATGGAGGCGTCCATTGGTTCAATGGACCTGTAGCAAACCTCGCACCGTCCATGAAAGGAGGAAGCGGAGACGAAAATTCCGTGTCGAAGAAGGAACAACAGGATGCGGAACTCTCTGTTTCAGTGGTGGATGTATGAGTAATGTTGGTGCGCTGTCGTGAAATCGTCGGTATTCAGAAATGACATTTATTTCAATAGATCTCAGTGCAATAATCTCAGGCCTCTTCTGCACCAGAGCTATCATCTCCGTCTCTATTCCCTCAGCACTTATATACTTAGTACTCGGTCGATATCCCATGTCATTTTACTCTCACTTACTCGTTGCTCCTTTATATGTAGTACCTGCGATTCGCATTTGCCATTAGTAGGCCGCCGGTGACTCTGCAACTGCTGCGCAGAGATAATGAGGTATCTTTAAGAATTGATACTCATCCTTGGAAAGGCAAGGAACATTGACGAAATTACTATCAACTTGGTACTATCGCTCTTCATCGTCAACCGACCCCTGCATCCCATCCAACACTTGTTCCATGGAGAGAACCACTCTCGAGCTCCCCACGCCACCCTTTGATGTCAAGGACCTTTTTCACTAGGCTCGTGACCAGCCTGGCTGCTGGTCGATCTCGGAGAAATTTGGCAAGCGAAGCACGGAGTCTGAATTGTAGCAGGTCGTGCCGCTTTAGGTAATGGGGACAGACACAGATACTGTCAAACACTACGGTGTCCGCAATATTTAAGATAGGTTTTAATGTTATCCGGAATGCAAAGAACATTTTTGAAATTTAAACTAACATATATATGGGCACATAACTTCAAATTTTGGCAGTGTTTTGTGCAAAATCCAAAATATAAAGCTTTGGCAGCTATTTTGGCACTGACCATATGTCACCGAAAATAAGAAATATTGTCAGATTTTGAGCGTGTGCTTGAATTTAAAGTTTTATTATGACGTTCAACTTGGGACAATTACTTGAAGTTTGGTCCATGGTCACTATGTTAAGTTGTATCAAACAATTAGACCCTGCCGAAAATATCAAGTTCACAGCGGCAACAAAATGCGATGATGAAACTTCAAGTTTTGTCTTCAGATTAAATATATCGCCCGATCATCGCCCGCCCATCGCCTGCCCATCGCCCGCTCACACGCCTGTAAAAATGCAAGAGATTAAATAAATATATTCATATTGAAAGCTATAACAATTGAGTCAGGAGAGTTATAGATATTGCTAGGTAGTTTCAGTCGCGAGATAAGGATAGAATCACAGCGTGACGGTCAGAAACCCTCCATCGCACAAAGTGACTAACGACCCATGACACCTTGGCATTTTCAAGGCGGGTTTCGAAGTCTGTCGAGTACAATTTCGCCAGAAAATAAGGGTACATTGAGAAGGGATCGACGGTATGGTGATCTAGTGGGATATGTCGCTGTACAGCAAACAATAACTCTCCTGTCAGCGTACTGTAAATGTATTTGATACTGGCGGCGACAGGGGTTAACGACCGATCTCCGCGAGGATAGAAGAAAATCTGGCTGTTGCCCAAGTGTGTAGACGCCTTACTGTAGATCACACCGTCGAACTTGAGTGTAGCGTGTAATACCGCCGTTCATCGTCTGATGAGGGTATACAGGTCTTCAGGCACCGCACTAGTTGCTGCACAGTCGGCAACCTTGATGGCATCATTCATAGGATCTTCGGCAAGCTCATGGATAGAACTCGTAGCGCTCTTATTGAATACTCGATCAAACAGGACCCCACACTCTTGAATAGCAGGCGGACAGTCTGGTCGGGCGAGCCAACGGCGAAGTCTTGCAGCTTTGATATAGGAAAGAAGCATTGTATTTTCAAGCTCCCCTAACAGGATTAAGTCTAACTTTCTCGTTCGTGCTTTGAAAGGACGTACCAAATTTGTGATTGATAGGAATGCGTTGTATAATTCCAATTAAACGTTCGAAAGGAAAAGACCACCACGAGTGAGCAGGCCCGAATAGGAGCAGATAATCATATATATGGAATGATGCATGGTGATTCGGTCGCACTGAGAAGGTGGGATGAATTGTCTGCAACTTTCCGACATAAGCAGCGATATGCGAGCGATAGGCTTGAGCCCTTCTCGGTGTCATTGTTCGTGCACAAGCAAGATACACTGCACCGACTAATTCCATAGTGTGATCGAGGATAGTTTTGAGGCGAACAGCAATTTCGTCAGAAGAATGCGATGTACCAGCTCCCCACAAGCTCACGAGGGCGATGGGAAGATAGATCGTGATAAGGGATCGCCACTCATCAGCCTTAATTGTCCCAGCAGATGCCTCGCCAAAATTCTTGGGGACGGAACCAAGCCAAGTGGGGGTGGTCGTATCACGGATGACGTTACGGATTCGATCAAGTACTTCTGCTGTCTCGAACGAACAAACTTTTCGAGGGGCCGCTAGAGGTTGTCCGCGACGCTGTGAAGTGCGTGTTAGAGAAATTGACGGCAAGAAACATCACAGCGAAGAGCTTACCCAATCAACAAGAGCCTTGACGTAGTCAATCTTCAGTGTTCTGCCAACTTTCTGGGGCATACAATGTAAAGAATTGCAGGCAAATCTCAACGGTCCGGAATTTTTATGAGACAGAGTGCTTTTTAGCTTGTCAAAGCGTTCCTCCAGTTGATTATCGTCGCCAGAACCTACGTGAGATGCGAGGAGGGTGCGAATCGCGGATATCTGTGTTACCTCTTTGGCTGTCATTGTCCCGGGAGGTATTTCGCCAAAGTCACACGCAAATGCCGGGGAGGGCGATGTCGATGTGGTCGACTCTGAGGTTAAACCGAGAAGATGTTGGGTGTGGTGTTGGGCCAAGCCTTCCAATATGCAGTGCATCGGATCAATGACAAGTTGCCGGGAGGGGTCCCAGTATGGTAAGCGCCAGAGTTCGGAATAGCGCATGCCATGAGCCTTGAACAGTCTTTCACGTTCAGAGGATGTAGCAGCATCTCTCCACTGCTCAGCATATTCTCGCAATGTTACTTTGTTGCGAGGTTCCCACTTCTCGAAGTCGACTCTTCCACAGGTAGACTTATGATAACAATTGCACGCACTGCAATAGAAGTGACTGCCAACTCCAGCCATAGAAGCAATATGACGAGCGGCGGGGAGGTCACAGACAACAGGGGCGACGGCGCTACGAGTAAGCCGGCCATGGGGGTAACAAGCCGTTTTGGAGAACTTGATACCACGCTGCCATGCATCTACCAAATCATTGATGAGGGGTCGGATGTAGTGGTTGAGGTTCTCCAGTGACGGCTGCTTCGGACCTGGGATGATACCCGCAACATACATATTCTCCGGCTTGTATCTGATATCCACCGGTAAATTTAAGCATGCCATAGAGATGATTCCGCATGATGTACTGGCGCCGTGGATATTCAGACCTTCCGGATTGAAAAAATCCACATGGAGAGCGAAGACATAGCGTCCCTCCTCTCCTCTATCAACAAAAAGTGAACCCGGCTGAGGACCATCGAACTGGCGGAGAAATTGAGCTTCAAAGGGGGTTTTGATGAAGGACGGATGGGGGGAATCGATGGAGTCCATCAGATTGTTGCATGCCTGATCCATCACGGCCTCGATATCTCTACGAGAGAGAAGACCGAACAGATAATCCTTGAAATCGTGGTACATGAAGGTCCTCCTGGGTCGGAAATTTCCATCAGCACCAACAAGCAAAGCCTCGCCACATTCGGTCGTGAGCATGGGACGATGAGTGCACCGTTCAGGATATACTGGAGTCGTCGAGCCTGGTGCATAAGTTGGTGGATAGGTGCAATGGCAACTGCAGACAGCATACGGGACAATCTTTCCCTTGAGATGGAATCTGGCCTCGGCGCTTTCTGAGGTCATTGGGATCTGCTTTAGGATATTTGTCTGGGAGGAGTTGAGGCTGTTATCTGGTCTCCGGAATGCGAGAAATAGTATGATGGAAATGATCTTCATGATTAGATCACAACTACTCCTGCTGACCCCTATGATAACTCTGCATGCGATGCCAAGGAAGAGAACGATTTGAGTGATTTCATCTAACTCGTTCACTGGATCTTGCGGAAGGGTATCTACTGAACGATAAGCAAAGAACTGTCATGATGATCCGCACGCTCACTTACCGGTATTGATCTCGACGGGTGTATCATCGGATGGCTCGTGACTGCTGCACTGGGTTGCCAATATGTCTATCTGCGATTCGATCGCCTTCTTTCGTGCAATCACAATATCGGTCTGCCGAATGACGTTTTGCATGGCTTTACGAAGTAAATGTAGTTCGCGACCAATGTGATCAATGCGACAAGAATGCAGCAACAAGTGAAAGCATTGCTGGATCCGAGACTCGATGTTGTCAAGGACAACCGATGCCTTCACGGTGCGTCGATTGCATCCCTTTTTCGAGACAGGTACTGTGTCAGGTTTGAGCTCGGAGAAATATTGACCGGTACATCCGTATCAAGGGTCAAGCGACGAAGATCATCGGCGATGACGGCGACTGATGACGTGTTGTCTGCGAAGGTGCATGCGGCAAGGTCAGTGGCAGAAAAATCTACGTCAATAATCACACTGTTACCTGCGGCGCGTTCCGCTTTTACACGCAAGATATGAGACACAATTAAGTGTTCAGCCATGAGCACTCCTGTTGGTGCGCCTTTCTCGTCATATCCGCCTTTCTCAATGCACTCCTCGCAAAGGCATCGTTTGAGTGTTGCACGGGCTACGGGCATGGAGAATTGAGGGAGGTTGGTAATTGGGTGATTGGAAGTAGATCCTGGCATAGCGGGACTTAAATGAAAAAAAAAACAAGGAAAGAATGGAGCAACTCACAAACAAGGCATCAGAGACAAATGCCAACGATGAAGTACAAGGTGATTGCCTATATGGACACTATTCGGATGCATGACAAGGGACGATGGAACAATACATACCGTAATATAGATCTGATGAGACAAGTGCAACGGAATTCCAAGTGCCCGAGTGGTCACGCAATCCGGTCGTATCGTCGGGAAAATTCCATGTTCGCAAATGTCGACGAGGAACGGTAAGCTCAACAGTACAAACTATCGGGCTCAGAGTGACGAAAGTATAAGAGAACATGAGCTCAACAGTACAAATGAAGAGCCAAGTGTACATCGATCGCTTGGCCATATCGTTCTTTACCCAGGCTTGCCTTAAGTGGGTGACCAATTGGTCGTTCACGTGTGCACCTACGTATGGTCTAGCGGAGGGTATTCTTAAGGATTATCCAAATCTGAACATGTCTCCGCATCGTCGGGCGTCAAGTTGACTGGGTGGACATGCAAGCAGAGCTCGCCCATCCAAATGGCTATGAATCCATCGAAAGAGTAGTGACGTTGGAACGAGTGTATTGAGAGTGAGCTTGATAGTACAAACTATCGAACTCGAAGAGATCTGTGAATGATGATCTCGACGGTACAAAACCATCGAGCTCGAAAAATCAGGGGTAAGATAATACTACCACAACCGTACGAAACAGTTGTAGTAGCAGTAAGGAGTAACTTGGGAACTTTGGCGAAATGTGAGATGGCGAGACAAACAGCTGCAAATAATATTACATCAGCATTCTGATCTGAGATTAAGTCGCCCACCTAAAATGAGGCGGGAGGGGTCGGGGCGCTCAATGTTAGGATGAGCTCGATAGTACAAACTATCGGGCTCGGAGAGATTGGGGGGCGAGGAACTTGATGGTACAAACCACCAAGGTCGGAAACTCAAGGGGACGATACTACCACAACCATACGAAACAGTTGTAGTAGCAGTCTATAGTAAAGGAGTAACTTGAGACTTTGCCGAAATTTCAGATTGGTGCGACAAATAGTTACAAATACAATTATGTCATCATTGTCACAACCAAACCAATTACAATGATGACATAATTGTATTTGTAACTATTTGTCGCACCAATCTGAAATTTCGGCAAAGTCTCAAGTTACTCCTTTACTATAGACTGCTACTACAACTGTTTCGTATGGTTGTGGTAGTATCGTCCCCTTGAGTTTCCGACCTTGGTGGTTTGTACCATCAAGTTCCTCGCCCCCCAATCTCTCCGAGCCCGATAGTTTGTACTATCGAGCTCATCCTAACATTGAGCGCCCCGACCCCTCCCGCCTCATTTTAGGTGGGCGACTTAATCTCAGATCAGAATGCTGATGTAATATTATTTGCAGCTGTTTGTCTCGCCATCTCACATTTCGCCAAAGTTCCCAAGTTACTCCTTACTGCTACTACAACTGTTTCGTACGGTTGTGGTAGTATTATCTTACCCCTGATTTTTCGAGCTCGATGGTTTTGTACCGTCGAGATCATCATTCACAGATCTCTTCGAGTTCGATAGTTTGTACTATCAAGCTCACTCTCAATACACTCGTTCCAACGTCACTACTCTTTCGATGGATTCATAGCCATTTGGATGGGCGAGCTCTGCTTGCATGTCCACCCAGTCAACTTGACGCCCGACGATGCGGAGACATGTTCAGATTTGGATAATCCTTAAGAATACCCTCCGCTAGACCATACGTAGGTGCACACGTGAACGACCAATTGGTCACCCACTTAAGGCAAGCCTGGGTAAAGAACGATATGGCCAAGCGATCGATGTACACTTGGCTCTTCATTTGTACTGTTGAGCTCATCGTCCATGGCCCGGGGAAGGGGTCATATATACACTGCGTAAGTATCACCCAGCACACCCATTAACTCACTGCTGAAGGGGTTATACACCGCATAGGTTTCACCCAGCGCAATTTGACAACTGCCTCGTAGGACACCATATCAAACACCATCTCTGTTTCCCTGCTCTTCTCGACTCCACCGTACATACAGTGGAGGGGCATAGCAACACAATTTTTTTCGTAAGTTAACAGTATATCTATCATTATATGAGAATAACATCTTTCCCCCCTGAACTATCTTCCCTAGTATCAACCCGTCGTACCCTCAGCGCCTCATAAAATACCCTCTCGGCTTCAGCAGCGATCTCGTCTTTTTCACCAATGGCGCTTTCTTCACCTACATCTCCTTCCGCCTCTCGAATGGCCTCCATAAGCCTTTCTGCCAATTCGCGCAGCATCAGGATATCGCTCTTTTCGTGGTTTTTTTCTTGTGCATGCGGTACTTTGTCCAACACCGCTTCGCGCACACTCGCTTCAAGATTATTAGCGAAGAACACCCGTGTATGTCTCATGCGCTGGCCAAGGTCTGCTGACAGCGCCATCGTGTCCTGGAGACATAAGTTAGTGAATTATATTGCCAAGTTAATGATGACTAACATAGTTCACATAGTTCATCAAGAAACATAAGGTCACCAATTGTTACGCACTCAAATAGATCTGTTATGCGGAGCCCTAAGAGGGGCGTCGTCCGCTAATGTTCGTGACGTAACCGGAAGGGTCCAGTGTAGCGACTGAGACTGGCGACATCGAGTCGGCAGATATCAGAGACGCGCGTGTCACATGACTTCTTAAGACGGATGTCTTCAAAGTCACTGACGTTCTCAAAGTAAGGACAGTCTTGTCCGAACGATGAGTAGTCGATCGAGGTAGACTTAGGCGCGATGAGCACCTAAGAAAAAGATACTAGAGACTGAAGCTGAGGGGGCTTCAGAGGGAAGTATGTTCGAGGGAAGATTGAGTAGATTCAAGTTAGGGAATCTAGTACAGAGTGACCGACTACTTATACTAAGTGGAAAGGGTTAAGGGCAAGGCTACCATACTGTAGGTAAGGGCAAAGGGGAAACGGAAAGGGTATAGGTACGCTGGTAGCAGAGCCTGATTAGTGATGTGAGGTCGAATGCAGAATGAGACCGAGAAACGTTGGAACAAGCCAACGGTAAATGATACAATGCGCGGCACGCATGAGTCAGAGGAAAGATAAGACAAGATAAGGAAAGCCACATTGGTGGCACGAGTCAGAACGAGTCATAGCCCGAAGGCACGTGCGCACGTTGGTGCGATAGGAGGGGGGTGAGGGACGGGAACGGTCCTGAGGATCCGGTCAATGGATAGTCGGTAGAGAAGTACGAGCCGGAGGCATACGAGGGCGAGGACGAAGGGGAAAAATGATAGGGGGGCCATGTAGCCGACGTTACTTGTAACATTACCCCCGTTTCAAGGTAGAGTTCCACGAACTCTTTAATTGTCGTCCAAGGGAACGTAGTCGTCCTGGTTGTTATACCACTCGGGGTCGAAGTTGAGGTCTTCGAGCCAGGAGGTGGCTTCAATTGCATTCTCTTCGCGTTCTTGCTCAAGGCGAGCAGCGTCCTGGTCATACGCAGCTTCGAGCTGCTGCATGTCCCTGTAGAACCGGTCGAAAGAGGTTCCACGGCGAAGGATCTTTCTGCCATCGAGTCGAGGGCAGAAGGGAGTGAGATGTTTTGGGGCAAATTGCCCACAAATGCGGCAGAAGTATTGCGCGCAGTGTTTCTGTTTGTGTCCAAAGACACGGCACTGGCGGCAGACGACGTTGCTGCGGTAGACCTGGGTGGTTTCGGTGGCATCACGACGGGCATCGTTGATGGCGTCTTCCTGGGCTTCCTCACGAGGATAGTGCCTAGTGAAGTTCTGGGTGCGCAGGCGATGCGCATGGGAGAGGGGTAGTCCTAGAGACAGGATGGATCGTGCACGAGCACGGTGATTTCGGCGTTGTGGAGTGGGAAGAGGTTCCGGAGAACCAATGGAGAGGTGTGGGACCACTTCAGTAGGTACCCAATCGTCAGGGTTGAGAACAGGTGGTTCGGGAGGGCATTCATCCAACTCTGGGATGATGATAGAGATGGTGTCGGCATCGAGGATGGGGGAGGGGTTACATGGAGCGTAGAGCTTGCGTTCATATTCATTGTAGAGACGGTCAATCTCGGGGTTGGTCAACTGGGTGACGTTGGGGATCTGCTCTGGTGATTCAGAGTGGGGTAGCTGGGGAAGGAAAGGGGTCGGAGCTCTGTCATAGACAGCACGCTCGACGACTGCAAGCGGGTCGGGAGGGGGATTAAATGCCCGCTCCTCCTCGACGGCCATGACAGCGGCATGGAAGTTCCTGAGTTCGAATAGATTTAGCAAGGCTCGCTTGATCTTGCCTTGGTTATATCTGGTCGAGACGGTGGATAGGGAAGTTTCCCTAGCCAAGTCAATCCTAGCGATGTCGCCGGTGAGGGCGTCGGTGGCCCTAAAGGCCTGGACGAGGTTCATGGTGATGTCGTCGTTGGTGCGGTTGAGATAGTTGTCGAGCTGAAGTGCATACTGGGGGTCGCAGATGACTGCTTCCCAGTAGGCCCGTTGCCTATCTTGGACAACTGAGCAAAGGGATGGTCGTCGGAAGATGGTATATCCCGGGGGGGAGGGCCCATCATGGCCAAGCGTTGGCTGGCTCGTCAGGTCGCGGTCGGAGGCAGACGCATGAGAGGTAGCGGATCGGTGCGAGGAAACAGATGACGCTGAGACTGACATAGTGAAGCGTCTTTCCTTGGGTAGTGGCGTAGGTGGGGTATTGGGTAATGGGTCGCTGTTTGTCGATGGGTTTGGGTTTTGTGGGGCGGTGGCGATTGCGGATTCGTTGGCGATGGAAGGTTTTGGTGTCGGTGTGGATGGGTTCATCGGTGGGGTCAGCCCTAGTGTAGTGAGGGCGGTAGGAGAAGTTGCAGTGGTGTTTGTTGATCAACATGAGATGGCGATTGAAGCAATCTTGAGTCGCTTCTTATACGCCTTCAGGAGCTCCGCTGCGGACTTCAATTCTGTTTCGGGGAGCCACGTTCGTTCGGAGGCAGGATAGCCAACCCAAGACACGAGGTACCGGCGACGCGATCCGGTACCCTTGTGTTGGAGGATAGCTTCCACTTCGTAGTGTTCCTCCCCATCGATAAGATCAGGAGGAGGTTCGGTGAAATTCGGTCCATGCACGTCTGTCTCCTGATAGGAGGAAAGTTCCGAGGCATGGAACGTGGGGTGGATACGCCAGCTGGCAGGCAGCTTTAGCTGGAACGTGATGGGGGAGAGGACCTTCTGGATTGGGAAGGGTCCATATCGTTTCGGGGCAAGTTTCCTAGAAGGGAATCCGGTGATTAGGTTCGTGGCGGATAGCCATACCTTATCACCAACGTTCCATGGCTTGTAACGCTGGCCATAGGAATGATCAGCCATGCGTTGCTGCGCGAGGCTGTGGCATGCAAGGGCTTCTTCACGGATCTTGGCGAGTGACTTGACCCGGTCTTCGGCGGTTGGTAGGGTAGAGTTGGGGAAGAGATGGGGGATGCCTCGTGGTTCGTAGCCCATCATGAGGTAGAAGGGAGAGGCATTTCTGGCAGAGTGTTGTCGGGAGTTATGAACGAATTCGGCCATAGGCAAGTGCTTTGCCCATTCAGAGGGAGTCGTCCGGCAGTAGATCCGGAGGTAGGTTTCGAGCTCTTGGTTGAGCCGTTCGGTCTGGCCATCTGTCTGAGGGTGGTAGGCAGTGGAAAGTGCGACTTGGTAGTTGAGGAGTCGTCCTAGCTCCTTTGCTAGCTTCGAGGCGAATTGGGGGCCTCGGTCCGAGATGATCTTGTCATAGAGTCCGAAGCGCATGAACACTTTCTTGAAGAAAAGTTCGGCTACTCCTTCCGCTGTGATGGTTTTTCTGCAAGGGCAGAGAATTACCCCCTTCGTAAGCCCATGGTCTACCACGACCATGACAGAATTGTAGCCGGCGCTCTCGGGGAGGTCGGTGATTAAATCAACCGAAACCTGAGCGAAGGGCCGGAGGGCCAAGGAGGGTATCGGGGTGAGGGGAGGTGTTGTGGGGTGGGTGTTAACCTTCATCTGCTGGCACATGGCGCAGCCATCGACATATTTCCTAATGAAGGAGCCCATTCCGGGCCACCAGTAGGATTTCTTGATGTTCCATTCGGTACCGGAACACCCAGGGTGCCCGGTGGTTGGGTGATCGTGATGTAGAGACAACACGCGATGCCGGAGGTCAGGGGGAACATAGGCACGATCCTTATAGAAGAGAACACCATCGGTGAACCTCCAATCAGAAAGTGCAGACTTCATGGGGGGTGCGCACACCCCGGAGAGAGCGTCCAAGGCTGTTTTCACAGTCTGGTCGGAGGGGTTGTCAGAGAGTCGTTGGAACTCGTCTGCGAGTTCAGCGTCAATTAGACGGGTGAACAGGGTGTCGGGGAGGAGGATACGATCCTCATTATCCTGACCAGCTATAGCGTGGTCCGGACGTCGGGATAAGGCATCCGGTGCAGCGAGCTTTGTTCCGGGAACGTGGTGAAGTTCCAGATCAAAGTTGGTGAGCGTGAGATGCCACCGGGCCTGTCGTCGGGTGAGTCGTTGTGCGGAGCGGAAATAGATCAGGTTCTTGTGATCTGTGAAGACAATGACCGGGTGAGGATTTCCTTCGAGGAAGTGCCTCCAAGCCTGAAGGGCTCGGATGATGGCAAGGAGTTCCCGGTCGTAGATCTCGTAGTTCCGTTCGGCCGCGTTGAGGGACTGGGAGAGATAGCCGCAGGGGTGGTAATCCCCATTGCTATCTGTCTGGAGTAGGACTGCTCCGGTCGCGAAGAGCGAGGCGTCAGTTGCAAGTGCAAATTGTCGCGAGGAGTCGGGGTTCCGCAGAACCGGTTCGGTGGTGAAAAGCTTCTTTAGATGCTGGAATGAAGCTTCGGTGGAGTCGGACCAAGAGAAGGGGATCTCCTTCTTGGTTAGGTCTAGGAGAGGGCGTGCGATGTCGGAGTAGTGGGGAATGAAATGGCGGTAGAAGTTGCAGAATCCGAGGAAGGACCGCACGTCCTTGACCGAAGAGGGTTGTTGCCATTCGCTGATGCCTTTCAGCTTGGCAGTGTCCATAGCGACCTGTCCGGGTCGAATGATCATACCGAGGTACTCGACTTCTTGAGTGTCGAAAGTACATTTCTCGGGTTTGAGGAAGAGAGACTCTTTGCAGAGTTTCTCCAATACTTGGCGGGTCCTCTGCCGGTGTTCGTCCAGGTTATCTGAAAAGATCAGGATGTCGTCCATATAGACGATTAACCATCCTTCGTTCAGTTCTTCTGAAAACGTCTGGTTCATGTAAGCTTGGAAGGTGGCGGGTGAATTGCACAACCCAAAAAACATTACCTTGGGCTCAAAGAGCCCGTATGAGGTGGAGAACGCGGCTTTCCACCTGTCGTCAGGATGAATGAGGATATTGTTGTATCCTGAGCGTACGTCGACCTTTGTGAACCATTGTGCCTTGTTGAGTTTTGCAAGCAAGGGTGGTATCAAAGGGAGTGGGTATGCGTTCTTGATCGTCCATTCGTTGATGTATCGGTAGTCCTGGCAGGGGCGGAGAGACCCGTCCTTCTTGCCGACAAAGAAGAATCCAGCAGCTTGAGGAGACTTCGAGGGTTGGATGAAATCTTTGGCGAGGTGTTCGTCCAAAAATGCTTTGACAGCGTCGGTTTCCTTCGGTGAGAGCGGGTAGGCTCGAGAAGACTTCGGAATGAAGCCTTCCTTCATTTCGATCTTGTGGTCTACTCCCGGCTGTGAGGGAGGGAGTTTGTTCAGACCATCCTTTGCAAAGATGTCAGCAAAATCATGAAGATAGGAAGGTACCAGTTCTTCAAATGATTTCTTCTTCTTCTCCTGTGCGTCCTCCATAGCAAATTCTTGAGCTTTGTTGGAGGTCTTCGTGTAGTCCTGCTGAGAAGCGAGGATCCAGAGGTTCTGGAGAGGTTTTGCTCGTCTGTTGAGGGCCTTCCGGATTTCTTTCTTCGAGGTCCCATCCTTAGTGAGCGGAGTGTCGAAGGAGATGTTCTCGATGATCCGGACGGATGTTCCGTCCGAAGCATATTCCACTAGAACTTCATCGTCAGTGAGGGGATAAGTGGAGATCTCCTCAACTTTATCCGCGAGATGGGTCTGTCCGACCCAGACATCGTCCATGGTGTTGAAGTCGGTGTCTTCAAAGGGCACGATGATTGGCGCCGTCTTCTTCTTGTTACGCTTCTTGCATTTCTTGATTTCTTCGAGGCAATGTTGAGTGCCTTCGGGGAGTCGCTTGAGGGGCGAAAAGTCCCCGTCGTCGAGTTCTTCTAGGACAGCTTTTTCTCCACGAAAGAGATATGGCTTGGCCTTACTTTCTCGCCGGGAGGCGTTGAGTTCCCTCT
This sequence comes from Suillus fuscotomentosus, assembly GCF_016647785.1. Lineage (NCBI taxonomy): Eukaryota > Fungi > Basidiomycota > Agaricomycetes > Boletales > Suillaceae > Suillus > Suillus fuscotomentosus. The sequence goes on along the minus strand of NW_024539664.1, from coordinate 56,480 downwards.
CCACCTCCTTTGACCTATTGGTCGCAGGCAGGGAGATCGTGTTGGCCTTCCAGTCGATATTGGGCATCATGGCACTAAGCCAAGGTTTTCCAAAAAGTAGATCATCATGCTTGGAAAGTTTCGTTATGTTGAACTTTCCATACATAAGTCTCCGATCGAGACGAATGAATAGCATGCAGTATTGGGTTACCTGTCCTGCCGAGGATGGGCTTCCGTCTACTGTGGTGATCCGGAAGGGTTTCTTGAGTAGGTGGGTCTGGATCCCATTTCGCTTGACGAAGTCATAGCTAATGAAAGTCCCACCTGCCCCTGAGTCGATGATTGCGGTCGACTGAACGGTTTTGGCACTGCAAGAAGAGAAAAGTGTCACCGGGACACGAAACTCGTTGGATTTACCAACAGCTTTAGTATACAATGCGCAGATAGAGGGAATTGACCGTCCGACAAGCCCTCTCTTTAAAAATCCTTTCTTTTGACAAGGTTGACTTCCATGTCTTCCTCGTCAGAAGACTCGTCAAGCTGGCGGACGCCAGACTTGCTTGGCTTCTTGCCTTTGTCTTCTTCGTCGTTCTTGTCTCCTCAGCGCACCTTCGGGTGGAACCGGGAGTCGTTTGCTCGATGGCCCTTCTCTTTACATTTGAAGCAAAGGCCTTTATCGAAGCATTTCTGTCGTTCCTCAGGCGTGAGGGAGCGATCAACATCCATAGCATCAGGATCGCGTTGGCGGACCTGAGGTTTGGGGACGTGCCGGTGGCTGGAAGGGCGTACCGATCTGTTGTTGGATACAACTGCTCTTGATCGCTTGTAGTTGGCTTCCAACTGTGTCGCGGCAGTGTACCATTTATCGATGGTGGTGGGGACGACCTCCTTCCCGTAGATGGCGGTTCGAAGTCCCGGTTTCAACCCTCGTTCGAAGAAGTGGATGAGGGCGACGTCCTGCTTGAGACTAGCAGTGGACGACAGGGTCTTGAACGTTGCGATGTAGGGCATCACGTCACCAGTTTGGGTCAAACCATGAAGCTTGGTTAGAGCCTCAGTCATTCGGTCGATCGGGTGGAAGGATTCGGTGAAAGCCTTCTTGAAGTCCTTCCAGCTACCGAAGTCGACGGTAGGTTTGTCGAAGGCTGCTCGGTAGAAGGTGTCGGCCCAGACGCGGGTGTCTCCATCGTTCATGTACTGGAGTGCAACAGCGACCTTGGTTTGGTCGGAGCTGTAGATCGTTGAGTTGATGAGGAAGTATGTTTCCACCGAGTACATCCAGCGCTCGGCATCATCGATGCTTCCATCATAGTTCTGTGGTACTCCAGCCTTTAGTTCAGGCCTGGATACGACCACTGTCGGTTGTTGGGTGGGGCCTCCGGACATTCTTGTTCCAGGGTTCGAGTTGAGGTTGCCGTACGGTTGTTCGTCGGGAAACTCGTCGGAGGACGTGTGGTCTTCTTCCGATTCTTCTTCTTCGGAGTCCGGAGTGTTGGGATCACGTTCCCAAGGGTACTTCGGGATCCAGGTAGTCGTGGTGTCTGTCAGTTAATGGGCCGTGCGGATGGCAGGGCGCAAAAAGGAAACTTGAATCTTTTGTTACGCACTCAAATAGATCTGTTATGCGGAGCCCTAAGAGGGGCGTCGTCCGCTAACGTTCGTGACGTAACTGGAAGGGTCCGGTGTAGCGACTGAGACTGGTGACATCGAGTCGGCAGATATCAGAGACGCGCGTGTCACATGACTTCTTAAGACGGATGTCTTCAAAGTCACTGACGTTCTCAAAGTAAGGACAGTCTTGTCCGAACGATGAGTAGTCGATCGAGGTAGACTTAGGCGCGATGAGCACCTAAGAAAAAGATACTAGAGACTGAAGCTGAGGGGGCTTCAGAGGGAAGTATGTTCGAGGGAAGATTGAGTAGATTCAAGTTAGGGAATCTAGTACAGAGTGACCGACTACTTATACTAAGTGGAAAGGGTTAAGGGCAAGGCTACCATACTGTAGGTAAGGGCAAAGGGGAAACGGAAAGGGTATAGGTACGCTGGTAGCAGAGCCTGATTAGTGATGTGAGGTCGAATGCAGAATGAGACCGAGAAACGTTGGAACAAGCCAACAGTAAATGATACAATGCGCGGCACGCATGAGTCAGAGGAAAGATAAGACAAGATAAGGAAAGCCACATTGGTGGCACGAGTCAGAATGAGTCATAGCCCGAAGGCACGTGCGCACGTTGGTGCGATAGGAGGGGGGTGAGGGACGGGAACGGTCCCGAGGATCCGGTCAACGGATAGTCGGTAGAGAAGTACGAGCCGGAGGCATACGAGGGCGAGGACGAAGGGGAAAAATGATAGGGGGGCCATGTAGCTGATGTTACTTGTAACACCAATAGGGCACTTGCGTGAATCAAGATTGTGAAAATGCGCATTAGTGCACACGACAGAGACCAGGATTCTTTCGAGGTGATGGTTTCCTTTTTCATGCCATAGTCGTAGACCCATAAATTGACTGTAGCCTTATGCCTTAGTGCTTGCGATGCACTGGCGACTATGCAGCGCCTGTTAATATCACGTGTCTGAAATACAATCAGCACCACATCTCCGAATCAAGTCAACACCTACAGCTATTGTCTGCACCAGGCTGGCATTGGAGTGATGAAGACTCTCCAGTAACTTCCCCGTTTTCCTCTCGAATATATATACCAAACCATTGTCACTCCCACCTACCACCAACCTCCCTTCGGCACCGAATGCCACCTGCTTTGGGACTGATACACTGGGAGGAGCGGTGATGAAAGTTCGAACTGGCTCCTCATCACCGAGAAGTCGGTACAATGTAAACCCGTCGGTTGCGTTGTCTACCAAGAACACACCCCTCTTCTGGTTGATTGCCGCATGTCCGCTGAAGGAAGAGCGTCAGTCATACTTCGGCAGCTTGCGGTGAATCCTCACATCACCGATTGGCAACTGTATTCCTTCACTACTGCGCCGTCATCCCCCTTCAGCTTGATGAAGTTGCCGTCATATAGTCCAAACACATAAACGCCTTTATCGTCTGCAAATGCTACAGACTTCGGCACAGTGTTGTCCAGTCGCACCGCGAAAACGGCCTCCAGTTGCGAGTTCGTGTTTAGAACAAGTACCTGAACTATCTTGTCCCTTGTTCCGACTGCAATCCGAGTACTCCCTTCAGAGGACATATCCCATGACAGACATGTAATCTCGAAGCCCGATCCGAGCCTCCTGGTGCAAGTCTCCTGAAAAAGCATCTGTTCGACATTAGGCGAGAACTCGATGATGAACAGGACATCCTTACATCTACTGGGCTACGTCGCAAAAACACGATGTAACCAAGCCCTGTTCCATAGCAAAGGGTTTCTGTCATGGCCAGCCTGACCCGCTCACATCGCCATCTTGATCCACCTTACATTGACTTACAGATCATGCGCAACACATCGAAAGCTGTCTCTCCCTTTCACGATCCAGAGCCTGGTGCTCCACCCCCCTTCCCGCCTATGCTTACCGACCAGCTCAAATTTTTTGGCAGCCCTTGTCATTCGACTATGCTCATTACTGATGAGATTCTCCTGCCAAAGGTTAGCATCATTTTTTTTGTCTTGCTCCTCATACTGAGAGCATTTGCAGCCCAAGAACACGCTGGCGCCTGAGTTCAAGCTTGCGGTACGCCCATCCAAGAATACCCATCCTTCCTCACCATATCTGAAGAGAGTCTCTCTCGAGCGTTCTCGTTCTCGTTCTCGGACACCCATTCCCTCGGATTCATCAGGCTCCTTCGATTCGCTATCAGACAGTGACTCGTCAACTTCGGCTGCAAGTTTATCAGAAGACTCGAAGATTCCAAAGCCTGCTGGTGAGCCTGGTCGTCCTGGGCGTGGAGGATACATGCTCCGCGAGGCTTTGGATTGGAGTCCAAAGGCATACACCAAGTTTAAGGTTAGTAACACACTTCCACTGATGTATGCCTTTTATTTATCGACACCTCTAGAATTCTATGCACCACCTCATCGAAGAGCACCTCGATATGACGAAGTGTGCCTCCTCCCAAAGTCCTATCCTTCTGAAGACTGTCCACGACAAAGTCAGTACTCGATCTTCATTTATCCATGACCTCATGGTTTATGGTTTATTAGGCTGTCGATGCTTTCCCCGACCTAGAAAATTATAGCGAATTCTGGCCAGTTAATGATATGATCATGATGCGCCTGAAATATACATCAGGTCGTGCTAGGCAGAAAGAAGCAGGGATGGTTATGGGAAAGAGTAAGAAACATACTCCCAAGGTCAGTATATTCTACTCTGAAAGTCGACGCTAATACAATGACATCTACAGAAAAGTTGATTCATTCTCACTATACCCGTAACTTAACTTAGATGAATCCCCTTATCATTACCATGTTTGTGATCACAATGCCCGAACTAGTTAGAGTACACGCTTCAAATTGTCTTGGTCTAATTATCCCGTGGGTATATCACATGTTATTGAAAGACCGACAAGTGAATGTGTGCTAAGCTTGTCACATGGTGTGAAATTTTCAAATTGACAATTACATATGTACTCTCAGTGACTGCGCGTTACTTCACTCTCTAGTGCACCTGCAGTACTTGCAGTACTTCCATAGTCATTTACTACCTTATTTCAAACACTGGGATGCAAGACAAGTGATCTTCCAAACAGTAATATATGTTTGGGTCAAACATGCTGCATTCGGATATGCTAATATTATCTTCCTATTATCTTCCTGTGATAGCAGTAGCCTTGTTAGGCGGCTTTGAGAACAGCGACGTTTCAGCAACCGCCATGTCAAAACATTTTCTCTCGTCTGAACTCGGGCTAAAAATCGCTTCGTTACACCCACTGGGTGTCATCCAATCCGACATCTCCTCCATGGACAAACTGACATCCTGTGAGCTCAATCGCCTGATCACCCAAGAAACCCGCTGCGAAGGAGATGCTAATGATATGGGACATCTATTACCTTTGATCTTCAATTCGTTCGACCCCGTGAACTTGCCCGCAACAGATACCCTCGTAGATTCAACCAACAAGCCGCTCTACGACACTACCACGAAACAATGGCCCTTAGCGCTTCCCAGGAAGGGTGAGGCCATCGAGAAGACATTCCCATTCTTCCTCAACAACCTCACCAAAGCCCTCCTCCGATCATTTCCTTCGTTAGGCACGTTTCCTCCACTATGGTATGGTTCGAGTTCTACCGTGCCCATTGAAAGCGAGCATGTTCAATGAAAACCCGATGTCTGCTTATCCGAGCACACAGAGTTGCGTTGGAACACTATACTGGTAGTCGCTGAGCTCACCACAACCTCGTACACCCCTTCAATACCTGCCGGAAAGACGCTTGACACAAAGGCATGGCTCATTTTCAGAGAGCAACCGTGGAGGCGTTTCGTACTATCTCTTTCCTTCAGCAATAATTATCACGAACTCCGTGTACATGTACATGACCATTCGGGCGGCATTGTGACCCCAGAAATCAATATACATGAGAATCCTGATGCTTTCAAACGCGTCATGGCATGCATCGTTTTTGGTCGATGTGACTGCATTGGATTTGACCTCACGATCACGATCAACCCAAAGATGATGAGCTTGTTGTCCGGGGCATTTTGGGCCCGAAACATCAAAGGTCTTCCCAAGCGAAGGAGTCGAGCCGCCCGCCTGAAGCCCCGCAAGCTATCTTCACTAGATGCGCAGATAGTGCTGACACAATCTCACACACTGGACACACAGACAAAGTTTCATTCGCTTCCCGACCATCTTCTGTCTCCCGACGAGTTCACAAATGAGCCTGAGGCAGACTCCACTCCCCTTGTTGATGCGCCAGATCTCAAGAATACAGACACTGAGGTTGACAATGTGATAGGACAGATCGCCGTCAATGAAAACGTATACAACTTGCTGAAGGTGATCTTCTGCAATCAAGGACTTGTGGGCTGCAGAACCGTTTGCTACCTGGCTCGGAGAGATGGCGAGGAGTTTATTATTAAGGATCATTGGGTGAAAGGCGACAAGAGTGTAGTGTTGAATGAGGTGGAGATGCTGAAAGCTCTGAAGGATATCCCTGGTGTTCCCCAATACGTGGAACACTGTCTCGTGGAGGTAGAGCCGGGCAAAGTCGACGATACGCAAATGTATCGCCAGAAGATCTATAATAGCACCCAAGGTGTCTATCGCACGCATGTCCGTCTCGTCTTGAAACCACGGGCTCGTCCTTTACACGAGTTTCGAACTAGAAAAGAGCTCGTCAAAGCGTTACATGATATTGTGCTAAGTAAGTGAGCCTGTCGTATTAGTTAGTACATATCTGATTGAACCGTCACAGTTCAAAAGCGTGCAGTTGAAGAGCACCAGGTTTTGCACAGAGACTGCAGTCTAAATAACTCCATGATAGAAGACACCGAATATGGCAGTCGAGGGGCGCTAATAGACTGGGAATTCGCGGCACGCATCACATCGGACGATATGTATTCTGCCGGTGGAACAGTAGGCACCTTATTTGTTCGGTGAGCAATGAATGACTAATTTTTCAGGAAACCATACCCTTTATGTCCGTCAGCGCCCTTAGGGCAATGGGCAAGCTAAATTATCAATACTCGCAGGGTATGAAGTCGGTAAAAGAGCTTAAGCTAGCCACGGACCATTCAACTCCCCAAAAGATGCCCAAAATCAAGCATACATACCACGACGACCTTGAATCGATGTTTTACGTTTTTGCCTGGATTGGCATAATGTTCAAGGGACCTATGGGTGAAGAGCGCTGCCTTGAGGACATCGTGGACCGTGATCCTGACAAAATGGAGATGTGGCTACCAGAGCGATGGCATGGTACGCCGGAAGAAGTCACTCAAAAAGCCGAAGCGAAGCACTATTTTTTCCTTGGAGATTCGATGAAACAGTGCATCGGAGAACAATTTGCCCCCTATTTCCAAAAGCTCGTTCCTCTAGCAGAGGAGTGGTATGACCTCATGAGTGAGAAGAGGATGAAGGTCGAGTTTGACGAAGTGGTCTCATTATTCGACAAGCACATCAACGCGCTTCCGGACGAAGAGGACTCTGATGAGTTGTCGAAGAAGGCCAAGAGGTTGGGTGATGGGAAGGAGGGGAAGAATGATGTTACTCCCGCTCCGTCGAAGCGAATTAAAGTTGAAGTGAGCTTGTAACGATTTACTTAGTTTACATTTACGTGCATCATGACGGTCAAATAAACTGTGCGCGACAGATTTGTCGCTGGCTACGTCGACAAAGGTATTTTGATGGGTCCGTAAAAGATGCAATGAGATAGTGTCTCAGTAATGCAAGATGCCATTGTTATTGTGCAGTGAAGACAAAAGATAGCATCCCAGCAGTACAAACGGCTTGGTGAAGCAGTGAGGGAGAAAGTAGCGTCGTCCTAGCAGTACAAACGGCTTGGTGAAGCAGTGAGGGAGAAAGTAGCGTCGTCCCAGTACAAACGGCAGGAAAGGTAGCATCCCAGCAGTACAAACGGCTTGGTGATGCAGTGAGAGGGAAAGGTAGCGTCATCCCAGCAGTACAAACGGCTTGGTGAAGCAGTGAGGGAGAAAGGTAGTGTCATCCTAGCAGTACAAACGGCTTGGTGAAGCAGTGAGGGAGAAAGGTAGCATCCCAGCAGTACAAACGGCTTGGTGATGCAGTGAGAGGGAAAGGTAGCGTCGTCCCAGCAGTACAAACGGCTTGGTGAAGCAGTGAGGGAGAAAGTAGTGTCGTCCCGGTACAAACGGCAGGAAAGGTAGCATCCCAGCAGTACAAACTGCTCGGTGAATAGTCGTAAAGTGACGTAAAGTGACATCGCCTAAGACACCATCCTCCAGCTGTACAAAACCGCTGAGTGATGGTGGGTGTGGGAGTCGACAGAAAGAAAGTGCGCAATATATTAGGAGTCATTTAAGTTTTTTAAGTGTCAATTGACAGGTGTTTGCGACCAACTCAAATTATTTCCTTATTTGGTTACCACGAGCTCATATTATGTCCTATCTATCTGTACGGCCGTAATACGGGTTATATAAATAGAGTTCTGACAATTCCAGATCCGAATCCTCCCATTGCATCTCGGATCACAATTCAACTTCTGAGGCACGACGATTTGTATTGTCGTGACTAGTCAACCTTGGACTTGTAGCGATATTCGGTACTTAATTTAGTGACTAAATCTGAATCTATACTGTATACCGTCACAATTCAACTTCTGGGGCGCGATGATTTGTATTGTCGTGACTAGTCAACCTTGGGCTTGTAGCGATATTCGGTACTCAATTTGGTGACTCAAGAAATTCATCTTACACAATTTATTGACTCCACAAATTTATTCAACATTATCAACTGCCAGTCTACTAGCATCAAACTATGAACCTGTCAGCCAGCCGATGATTAACGCGAGTGCTCAAGGGCTTCATGAGCGTGAGAGTGCGTGGTAGTTTTCCATGATATCGAATGCTTCGTATAAAGCTGATAGATTCTAAATCAGCAGGGATTGATTATCACTGGGTACTGCTCACTTGTGCATGATAAAGTCGGCTAGCGCATTGTCCCTTCCCCGCATGTTTACAACAGAGCCGGCGCTTGTGCCAACCCTAGTAATAGCTGCATCACCTCGGAATACATTGCCATCGCTGCTGAGAAGGGTGTTGATTCTCAGATGACAATGCCACTTGAAAAAAATACAGAACTGACAGATGCGTCTCCCTTCATGAAGGGTGACAAGACAGTTGTGTACGTAAGGTTGTACAGTAGCGTCATTTAAGAGGCTCTCGGGAACGGGAAAGCGCTTCGCATTGCACGAGCGATCAGAACATCGTGTAAGCATGGTAACCTGGCGAGGTCTGCTCCACGATGCAGAATATAGCCTACACCGCACATGGAATTCAAGAGTCTGATTAAGCTGTAAGCGAAAGACCAGGAGAAATTTAAGATAACTTGCCGACGATGTGGGTAAGATATACGTGCGAGTGTTGACCATTGTGATAAAGATAAAGGAATGACCAATGAAATTAGCTGTAGGTGACCAGCGCTGAAGATAACTGGGGAGGTGAGAGTGGGCGATGAGAGTGGGCGATGAGAGTGGGCGATCTTATAGTATTTTACTAACCCCAAAGCACGCTCCGCACGGAGTATTCTGCAAGCTGAATTCGTCATCTTTATTTGTTTCATGGAATGAAGCAACCACGGACAATAATCTAGCAGAGTATCGTAAGCCCACCTGATCTCAGACTTAAGACTTTGTAAACTGACTTTTTTGTTTGTAAAAAAATGGCACTATTGCCCCCGAACATCCGCAGCCTAGCCTCAAAAGTGAGAATCGTGCAACATCGTTCACAATACAGAACACCCAAAAAGCGGATGCGATGATATCACGATTTAATTGTTAGGGTTGCATATAAGTGGGATAACGTGTATGGAGCCCAGAAACTAACGTTGACGCTACACTCTTCTTACTCAACCCTATTAACATGCCACGGCTGGAGCAGGAAGACATCCAAACATCCTATGATGCGAACTTGTTTGATGATGACGACATGGAAGACGATATGGAAGATGCTGCCGCGTTTCAAACCGCAAATCATATAGACTTCAGTCTAGCAAGGACGACTCAGATAGACAAGAGGGAGGCATCATGGATGGACCTAGATGATGCCACCGGACAGCCCCCAACTAGTTTCGATAAGGAGAAAAGGTTCAAGACGGTACATCCGGGTGTATAAGGTTAATGTCGAGCTCAGTGTCTGTCCAGGTATCAGATAAGTGTCGTATCAAGGAAGTAGATTACTCGGTGGAACTGCGCAAAATGGTGTACAGTCAAACGGAACAGATCAACCACATGAGACGTGAGATGCAAATGGTTCGTAGTAAGCTCACTAGACATTACGGATATCTGGCTCACGGCCGTGTAGGAAGCTCAAAACCTACAACAAGCACATTTGTCCAGCATGGAAGATATCAGAAAACAGTGGGAAGTAGCTCTGAGAGAGCGGGAAGTGCAACTCACCAAAGAATTCGAGGTAAATCATTTGGACGCTCGAACGACAGACACCCGTTGATGACAGTGACAAGGCTAGCCGCGCCGAGCAGCACCAACAGCTTGAAGATTATATGAGAAGTCGTGAAGCGGTCGGCCACGCAAATCGCGAGGCGGTAGAAACTAGCGTGCAGAAAATTCTAGAGGATAGTCGCAAACACTTTGAGCAAGAACTAGCTCAGCGTGAAGAAGAGTTCAATAGAAAGAAAGAGGAAGAGGTAAGGTGAATAACTTGTCATGAAAGGTGGTCAATGACAACCACGTAGTTTCTAGAACGCGAGCAAGTGAGATTCGGCGAGATGGAGCAGAGGCTGAAGTCCGAAGTCGATAAGTTGAGGGTGAGGATATTGATTCATGGCTGATGAGTATGCTGAAAATGCCCCAGGCGGAAAAAGAAAGCGAGCTGGCCAACATGGAACAGCGGTTTTCCAGGAGTTACAGATTACCGGATAGGGATACAGAAATGGATGACAGCCCCCGTCCATCCGCAAAGCCATCGTCAGGTACCCCATGCCTTGATACCATCAAGAAGTTAAAGAGAATTCGTGGAATATCACGCAGGACTCGCCTTTTATCAGTACCTGCGGAGGTGAGTGTCTGGTATATTGTTGGATATGATGTAAACTCATGATACTAGGCGGACATGCAGGAAATCCATCAAGAACAATCATTCGAGAAAGATGCACCACGTCAACAACATGACGCTTCACCTATGGAAGATGCGATTGCAAGAGGTGTGGAGGCCACACTGAGGCGCATTCTCATCGAGAAAGACTTCCCGCTCGTCAAAAAACGCAGTCCCCAGAAGAAAAAGATAGAGGATGAAGAAATTTGGTGAGAGAAGGCTGCCGAACTGAGCTGCGAAAGAGATTTTCTTCTGGTAAGCCGCAACATAGTATCGAGTTTTATTCCCCTTACATTGAAGTAGGGAGAAGTGCGGCGTTTGTTGAAAGATGTTTTCAAGATCACTCAGGATACCGATTTCATAGTCCATGAGGCAGCGAGTCGCGAGGATGTCTACTCATATGAATACGAAGATGGTCCAGGTCCCGATCTAAAAAATCTTACCTTTGATCTAAAAAATGGATCCAAAACCCCCTGGAATAGCAAGATTATTGATGTACTCCTCGAAGAAATACAGAAAAGGTGCAATGAAGAGAAGTGGCCATTCCAGAGGTCAGAGGCGTATTTCAGGGAAATCCTTCAAGACCGTTACAAGCGCTTGCGTACGATCTGGACGGCCACGCAGCCCAAGGTCACAGCGAAGGGTATACTGGAGACCCCCATAGAGGTGGAGAAAAGGTTGATTACGAAGAAGGACGAAACACTGAAAGTGACTCGTCAAACGATGCATCGGAGGAATGTATGCCCGCAATCTCCAGATAATTTTAGTACTGAAGACTTCGCAGAAATATCATCGTAGGGAAGCGGTTGTCGACAATCTCGTCAAACAAACGGCCGACAAAAACGAAGAAGACCTCCCAGCCTGGCGGTGGCTTCAACGTCTGATCAGGACGTTGGGAGAAGGTGGTATGAGTTCGGAGGAAAGCGATGTAGAAAACGACATTGAAACCGTTCTTCGTGTCAAAAATATGACATGGCGCTGAGCGGTAGAGCGGGAGATGGACATCGTCGATCACCAAAGACTTATGGACGACAATATCTTCGCCCCTCAAGGCTCAAAACCAATGAAGCGGATACGCGCAGCCGGGAATCCGACGACTTCCAGGGCACAAGTCGATGGGTTGCCTAAAGTTTTGTATAACGAAGGATGGCTCGCTGGTCTGACCAAGCGTCAAGTCGAGAGATTGACGATCTCGGAGAAGGAATTCAGGTGGATGAAAGTCGCGGTTGCGTAGACGAGATTCTGGGGAAGATGTCATGTTTTTGCAATGTGCAGATAGTAATGTACTCACTAATGAGAGAATTTTGTGTTGCTATGCCCCTCCGCTGTATGTACGGTGGAGGAGTCGAGACGAGCAGGGAAACAGATATGGTGTCCTACGAGGCAGTTGTCGAATTGCGCTGGGTGAAACCTATGCGGTGTATAACCCCTTCAGCAGTGAGTTAATGGATGTGCTGGGTGATACTTACGCAGTGTATATATGACCCCTTCCCCGGGCCATGGACGATGAGCTCAACAGTACAAACGAAGAGCCAAGTGTACATCGATCGCTTGGCCATATCATTCTTTACCCAGGCTTGCCTTAAGTGGGTGACCAATTGGTCGTTCACGTGTGCACCTATGTATGGTCTAGTGGAGGGTATTCTTAAGGATTATCCAAATCTGAACATGTCTCCGCATCGTCGGGCGTCAAGTTGACTGGGTGGACACGCAAGCAGAGCTTGCCCATCCAAATGGCTATGAATCCATCGAAAGAGTAGTGACATTGGAACGAGTGTATTGAGAGTGAGCTTGATAGTACAAACTATCGAACTCGAAGAGATCTGTGAATGATGATCTCGACGGTACAAAACCATTGAGCTCGAAAAATCAGGGGCAAGATAATACTACCACAACCGTATGAAACAGTTGTAGTAGCAGTCTATAGTAAAGGAGTAACTTGGAAGTTGGAACCTTTGACGAAATTTGAGATGGCGAGACAAACAACTGTAAATAATATTACGTCAGCATTCTGATTTGAGATTAAGTCGCCCACCTAAAATGAGGCGGGAGGGGTCGGGGTGCTCAATGTTAGGATGAGCTCGATAGTACAAACTATCGGGCTCGGAGAGATCGGGGGGCGAGGAACTCAATGGTACAAACCACCAAGGTCGGAAACTTAAGGGGACGATACTACTACAACTGTACGAAACAGTTGTAGTAGCGGACTATAGGAAAGGAGTAACTTGAGACTTTGGCGAAATTTCAGATGCGCGACAAATAGTTACAAATACAATTATGTCATCATTGTAATTGTCAATTACAATGATGACATAATTGTATTTGTAACTATTTGTCGCGCATCTGAAATTTCGCCAAAGTCTCAAGTTACTCCTTTCCTATAGTCCGCTACTACAACTGTTTCGTACGGTTGTAGTATCGTCTTACCCTTGCAAACTAACACAGCAGTTTGTACTGTTGTGGTAGTCATTTCCTAAACCAACACAACACTTTGTGGACTCTCCACTTGTCCCGTCTATTGTTACCCCGGAGTTCGATATTTGGTGGCCACAGCGGTTTTGTGGAATGATTACACAATTTGATTGTCAAGCCTGGTACTTAAGCTTGGTCGGTCGGTCTCCTTCCTCTCTCTCTCCATCATCTCTAACTCATCGGTTTGTACCGTTGTGATAGTCCTACTCCTACTACTCCTCCTTCTAACACATTGGTTTGTACCTCTGTGATAGTGCTTACTCTTCCTCGCTCTCAACACATTGGTTTGTACCTCTGTGATACTGTCTACAATCAACGCCATGCCCAGCCAACTCAACATCTTTGTGCGTGAGGGGAAGATCTACACCTCCCTCAACGCATCTTCCCTTCCCGACGACATTCCTCACGAGCCAGTCTGGGACCCCCGGGACGATCATGACACATCTCCGGACGACAGCACTTCACCCCTCACTACTCGCTGGGTGTATGCAGCTCGTCCATGGTTTCCTCTCATTCCCTTGAATCCTAGCTTCGACGGTCCCATATTTGAGTGTCTAAACCACTCAATGTTTTCCCTTTACACGGAGGTCGACAGCCAGGGGAAGCACCTTCTCCATCGCGACATTAGAGAAAAATGGCGCGAACTAGAGCAGAAGTTGCTCTGGTGCCAGGAGCTTTTGGGAGCTGGACTCCTAATTCCATGGGGCACTGTGCTTCCACGTGCTCCCTCTCAATATGGGTACCTGAGGTCGCACTCAGACACGAAGCTTGCTAAGAAAGTCGCACTAAGATTGCGCAATGCATTCCTACATACGTGAACCTATCTTCAATCTCACTGTAACTGACGCATGTCTAGTAATCGCTGCTGCGTGCTCATGGCACATCATGAGCCGTCTATATCACGGATCAACCCGTCCTTGGATGGCTCTTCTGATCGACAACCCCCGAAGCCCCATACCGGCCGAATGGGTCCACGAATTATTGCGTTCATTTGTCGGAGATCTGTCGGCCAAAGTTCCGCGCACCGGCGTCATCATATCATCTGTCCATTGCCCTTGGGAGCTACAGCTCCCTATATTCGAATGCTTCTCAATCCTGGTCTGGGTTCACTGCAAGCAGAACAACTCTGCGTTCGACGCGAAGCTGCGTCACTATAACCCGTCCAAGGAAGCTGTCGCACGTGCAATCGAGGCGCAGCGCGTAAGTAATGACACCTGGGGTCAGAATGATGGCTGGGGCCAGGATGATGACGTGTGGGGTAAGCGGGATGATGGAACTCAGAGCAGGAGCGCCCTTGGGTGGGATACCAACACAACTCAGCCTGCCCTTGGGTGGGATGCCAATGCAACTCAGCCTGCTCTTGGACGGGGAACCGCACCTGAGAATCCTCAAGTGGACCCTCGCTTTCCGGCCCCTCAACGACTCAGTGGCCAAAAGTCGGTAGAAGATTGGAAGACTTTTTTTACGCGACGCCGCGAGGAAAATCGGAAGAAGGAGGAAAAAGAATCCCCTTCTCAACGGCAATCGCGTGAGAGTCGGGAACGGGCAGCGAAGAATCATAGTCTTCCTGGAAAGTCCAGTACGGCCACGGTATTCAAATGGCAACCTCAAGACGAGTTTGAGGGCTTTTTACTTCGCATCCGCCTCACGAAGGCTGAGGTATTGGGGACTTGGGGGAACTACAGCAACTCTACCAGGCTGTACGACTCATTCAGAAATGAGTGGGACTTGTGTGATCAGCTGGATCCCACCAGCACCCCTGACGGCAACTGGGAAGAAGACCAGTTCAATTTCCTGGACCCCATCCCTGATCCTGTGCCACCACCTCCCCCTGTACCTCCATCATTATCCAGCTTCTTGCAGGATATTCGCACTTACTTCGGGCGTCATGAGGTTGCAGCCTCGTCCGATTACACCGAGGGTATTGAACACTTCATAACCCACTTACGATTTCACCTCGGCTTCCATCTGACGGCATCAAGCACTAGATCCATTGGTGGAACCTCCAGACCCAATGGTGGAACCTCCAGTGAGGTGCAGAATAACAGCGCCAGCACCAATGGTGGAGCCGTCAGATCCAATGGTGGGACCACCAGATCCAATGGTGGGACCACCAGATCCAACGGTGGGACCACCAGATCCAATGCTGGATCTGCCGCTTTTGAAAGTTGGGTCAAGAAGCAGAAGTTCAACCACGTCTGCAACATTGTCGGAGATTCAGGTAAGGATGTCGACTCAATCTCAGACGTGCAAAAGCATGTCATTACATGCTTCGTGGGTTATCTTGTCACCCTCCCCACGTCGCAGTTGTCTGAGATCCCGGCCGATCACTGGGACCTGGCACCTGGCACTCCTTTGTCGGCGTCAAATGTGTTCATTCGAGTTTGCTATCTCGACATCCCCAGCCAGGAGCGACTCTACGTAATCCAGCCAAGCCAATCAAGAAGTCTCGTCCCGTGGAAACTCATGGTTCCTGACGCTGCTACAGCTGTAATGTGCCTCCGTCGTGACTGGGGGTCCGACATCTCGACCATTGCCCTCAAGCTCCTGCAAAAAGGTATCACGTTCAAGACACTGCAGCCCATGGCAGTTTCTCCTGAGGCTAGGCGCCCGCTCAGCAAACTTCGTACATTCTCGCTCGGATACTTCCGGCCCCCCTTCAAGGCCGTTTACGCTGATTATATCGCATATGAGCAGTACCGTCACTAGTTCATGAATGAAGATCGTGCACGAGCTGCTCTGCTTCGCGGTGGAATCTTATGGCGGCTAGCACTACATAGCCTTGGCTTCGATAACCTCCCCTCGGCCCTCATTGGCATTTCATGGGATGCTGTCCCATTTGGACAAATGCTCACCATCAATGGTGAGACTCACTTTGACAACGGGTTATCGGAAGAGGAGGTTGATTTCATTTGTGGGACGTATTATGTATACACAAGTAAGTTTTCTTAATTCACATTGACCCGCAGTGCGCTCAAATTTGAATCATCAGACAACGGATGCATAGAGAAGTTGTCTTGGTGGCCTAGGCCGCAGGCCTGGGCTGGGTCAGGGTTGGATGTGGGGTTCTGGTCTGCTCGATGCGAAAGCTGGTTCCAGACACGCCTTGAAAACATCCGACAAGGTGTTTCTCGTCGCCGCGATTCATCCGACAACAATGGTCTGGTGAACAACACACATTGGAAACATGGACTCAAATTCAATGGAGCGACGAAGAAATTCAAGAAGAATCTTGACGCGGCATGTTCTGACTTTCTCACTACCAAAGCAAGTGGTAAGCTATCTTTTTTGTTGTTTAATGTGCAGCTCTGATGTCCTCTTAGCATTCACGGACAATTAGATTATTTTGTGTCACTACTGTACTGTACTATTAGAATATTAGAATACATGGGTACGGGGGAACGCATACGACGAAACATGTCCAACATAGGGTCTGCGACCCCAAAGGACTTAATCTGATGCGAAAAAAATTGTACTATTATAGAATACATGTATACCGAAAGCATATGACGAAACATGTCCAACATGGGGTCTGTGACCCCAAAGGACTTATTCTGATGCGAAAAAAATTGTACAAGTTTTCTTCAAACGAACAGAACTCTACTCGTGCACTCATAAGTGGGCGATGAGCGGGCGATCGTTGGGCAATTAATTTTATCTGGAGACAAAACTTGATGTTTTATGTTCACGTTTTATTGTCAAGGGGTATTTTAAATTTAAACGCCCGTCTAAGTGGTGGCCCAAACTTCATATTATGAGCAGGCATTTGGTCATGTGCAATGCTTAAAGTTTTTTGGAGTCTTAAATGTGAAGCTTCATTTCGAAGTATAGGCCAGCATTAAAGATGTATTTATATTTCTTATTGTTGATGGCATTCAGCCGGCAACAAAATGTTCGCTATTGCTTTATATTTTTCTTGTCACGCAAGATCTCTTTAACATTTGAAATTTTATATCTGCTTACATGACAAGCTAAATACTAAGTATTGCCTTGACATTTCACACGACATTCAGACTTGTCTTAAATATTGCAGACACCGTAGTGAAAGCAACGACAGCCGCGGGGACGACAAACCGCATTTTCTGCGCCTAGGCGCGGTCAATCATTTTAGATGAATTCAAACATCCACATTTCTCGAGCAGTACAAATTTTTTCCAAAAAAAACCGTACTGGTTAACTCTGAACTAGGTATTGCACCCTTCAACCATGATAACAAAGTGAAAGTCGAAACATGACTCACTGTCGCGACGTGCCGCTCAGGCTGCCGGCCTGATTTTCAGCAGGCCAGGCGACTCGCAGAGATATACGATATTCTAAGGGGCTCAGGTGAGTCATGTGGTTAAATCCTTGTTGCACAGCGACATGCTCACACAAACAAGGTTATCGCAGCAATTTTCTACTTCGCATGATAATCCTTGGGCCGCACATGCACTGACAGACATAGATGCTGTCAAAGCAACGACAATGGCGAGCAGGGAAAAATGTATTTTCGGTGCGAGATAATATGGGTTCTTCTGAGGGAGATCTTGAATGATGTCTCTGAGGATGAGGAAACACTGTAGGACAACGATCAGCTTTTTATATCCTGCATATACTTATGGGCATGATTCTCATCGATTTGGCAGAATTGTGTACTTCAGGGACGTTGGTTTTCATGTTCTATTGAATTCAAAGATCTGATTTACATCCCTGTGAGTCTCAGGTACCCTGAAGTTCTTCCGTTACCCCTCCTGAGTTCTGCCTTAGACCAGGGATGTACACCACAGATTATAATACTCCTGATCAGGTTTTGAGAATTTGTGCGGCTTAGCGGCAAAGTTGAAGTGTAATTATAGCCAAACACATGCCAACTCCTGAGTGCTCGTACTCACATCAATTCTACAAACATAGCTTTGCGCAGCAATCTGCCATCTGTTTTGCATGTTGATGTAGATGTGCCACATGCGCTGACAGATATAGATGCGGTCAAAGCAATGACAACGGCGAGGAAGGAGAAACATGCGAGATGCTATGGAATCTTCTAAGAGAGATCTCAAATGATATCTCTGAGGATGGGGAAACGACGGCCAGCTTTTATATCCTCCGTGTTCTAATGGACACGACTCTGATCAATTTAGCAGAATTTGTCATTGCTGTCAGATGGCAGAAATTTCGGTAGAACCTGCAATAGCGTGTACAATTGATTACGACCATTGTATCATAACCTACCATATTACCAGCGGGACTGAACACATTTGAAACACTCGGCAAAATTAGGCCAAACCTTCGACAACACAGCGTCATCAAAGCTGCGGAAGCTGGGAAGTCCATCTGCCGTCGACATGCTCAAATGTACACTCGTGAACAAGTGGGGATTGCAGTGCAAACTGAATACAAAGATCAATATTAATCTTTAGTGAAGTTGGTATTGCAACTCATGTCACGTCCGCGGCAGGCACGGCCGGCCGAAATGAGTGAGGTAGTGGACGCCAGGTCGCAGAATGAACCGGTGTAGAAACAACAATACTGCTAGGAACAAATGATGCTCCTGACAGTATCTATAAATGTTGAAAGGTCGCGCGTTGCCTAGTCTGCGTTACTTGAGGAGACAAGTGCGTTCGACCCTAAAGGGGAAGTGAGTACAGCAAAGATCTAGAGGTATGCGCGGAAATGCGAAGCGCGAGAAAGCGCAGGTGCGTGCAAGGTACGAAGGCGTGGGAATGCGCGCGCGTATTAGCGCGAAGCGCGGGAAAGGCGCGCGCGCGAGGCGTGAAATAAGAGAGACTAAACTTAAGTGATGATATGATACAAGATAAGAGAAGAGATGTGATGTGCTAATGAATAGGTTTCTACTGCGACTTTCTAGGTATTAAGTAGGTAAGTAAAGATGGGTGAAAAAGTTCCCCGTAATAGTATGTACTGCTGGCGCTTATATAGCGTGCCTAAGCGCGGTCATGCGGAGCCGAAGCGCTACCGAGTAGGTATGTAAGGATATATATGGGTGAGAGTCCATGATAAAAATAAAGGTGGAACACTATGCTAATAAAGGAAATGGAAATATACTCACTAGGGAGCTTGGTGGACAGTGGATGGATGCTTCTGGATGGCTGGCGCTATAGGGCGCGCAAGCGCGGGAACGCGCGCGCGCGTATACATCGCAAAGCGCGGGAATGATGCGCGCATGGCGCGCATTGCGCGGGAAAGCTGCGCCTCATATAGGAATCGCTGTGGACAGTACACAGAGTGGTGCTGCGAGTTGGTGCTGTATACTCCCTGGTGGAAACTGCCATATCACGCCATGAGAGGCATGATTCTCTACACCGGTTGTTCTTTAAAGACTAGCAGCATGCACATAGCACGGGTGGAGTGCTGCCAGAGACGGTTCAAATGAGTGATTTATGCGAGAGAACTCACTATCATGAACTACTATACTACCCAGGGATGGCAGGTCATGATACAAGGGAACATGCTCCTGCAAATTCTACCGAAAGTTCTGCCGTCTGACCTGAGCAATAACAATTCTTCCAGATTGATCAGAGTCGTGCCCATAAGTGTATGCAGGATATAAAAGCTGGCCGTCGTCCTACAGCGTTCCCCCATCCTCGGAGATACTATTCAAGATCCCCTCAGAAGATTCCATATCACCTCGCACAGAAAATGTGTTTCTCCTTCATCGCCATTGTTGCTGCTTTGACAGCAGCTATGCATGTCAGTGCATATTGTTATGGCCAAAGTTGCAGTACAACTGCAGATTGCTGCCCAGGCACGACTTGTGGACTTAACGTGAGTATGAACAGGTCGCTGTGCAACTAGGATTCAATCGCATGACTCACCTGCGTGCCTTAGAATGGAGCTATGGTCTGCGAGATTGTCTCGGATTAGGTTACAAAATTGAGCCGGCAGTATGAAGGGCACATGGGGACAGTAAGTTATGCTTCTGCTTTCGCTTTGGTACCATGGTTGACAGTGCGATGCCTAGTTCGCAGTCAATCAGTACAGTTGTTTTGGGACAAGTTTTCGTATTGCTCGAGCAATGTGGATATTTTGAACTTATCTGAAATATGATCGATTGTGCCTAGTCTTACTCGTGGTTCACTGAGCTTCAAGTCGAGTTCGAGGGGCTGTCGAACGTTCAAGTGTTTCCGGAGCTCCAGCTAACGCCGGTTCTGAAATTATGGTTTGACCTGTCAACGATGTTAATTGGCTGACTACGCTGCTATCTCTTCCATGGACCACTGCAATCGACATCTCCGTTACAACGACAAAGAGAAACTAGGAGACGAGCAATTCATAGTCAGCTAACTAAAATGACAATGCTATCCATGGGACCCACGAAATTATTAGCACGTCTAAGCTTGATCTGGCTGGCCAGCACCAGTACATGTCTCCCTGCCTTCATACCACGCTTGAAACCCGTCTGGAATCGATTGCATTTCCGGTGCATTCGTCAATAGGTATGTGGGAATGACCGATTGCTCCCTGTTCGCTTGAAGACTAAATAGTATTCGTGAAGCGAGAATGCTGTGCACAACGATCTGGGGTCTAAAATGTCGAATATGAGCTTTTGACGATACAGTTGAAATGCTCATAATGCATACCGTTGGGACCGCCCAAACGTTATGCATTATGAGACATATGCAATAGCATATGTGTCACACTATTGTGACGCATGTGACCTCCGCCAAAAGTGTGACAGAAAATTGTCCATAGTCCTACAGAAGTACATGTATTATACCGAGAAGAATTGTTCTAAAGAAGTTTGTCTGGCATTAAGTAGTTCTTCGCATCGTAGGTTCGCGCGAAACTTTCGAAGTTGTGATGATAAATCAAGTGAAAATTGAGGATCACCATATTGCATGCATCCAACTTCAAGCTGCTGGCACAAATCGAGAATATTTTGACGAGTGATTGATGGATCCACTTCGTCGTCGTCGTCGTCATCAGAATCAACCTCGATAACTTCACCATTTGCAACGGCAATTTCGTGGCGGACCGTGTCTGCAATGGATGAGTCACCACCTTCAAAAGCAGAGAATTCTCCCTTATCTCTCTCCTCAGCGGGGTCCAGAAGTTCATCGATAGTTGGCAAGGTACCGAAAATGCGATTGCGTGCTTGGAGTTCTCGGACTGATTGCATAAGCGCAGCTTCGGTAGAAGATAGCTGGGCAGCTTGTTGTGAGCGCGCGGGAATACAAATTTTGAGGCCGGTACGACGAGATGCAGCTTGCATAAGTGCATCAATGGCATTTAAAGCCATCTCCACATCTCCTTCAGCATCCATTACAGCTTTGAGGGCCGGTCTCCAATCAGAATCTATGTAGTGCTTGCCAAGAAGAGCCTGTAGCTTGTTCTCCGCATTGGGAAGGGACATTTCGGTAGTTGCGAATTTGTGGACGATGTTCCACGCAAGTGGATCCGTGTGAGGCTGTGTGTCAGTGTTAGTCGTTGGATCACTGTGATAGACTTGAGCACCGAAAAAAATGAGGTCAAAAGATGACTTACACTTGAATGTCAGTGTGATCCCAACAATGTTTGATGATTTCGGACGTGACAGCATACCATGCTTGCTTCGCCATTGTCATGCCTTCGAGAATATTAATTTTATAAATATCCCGTTCGCCAGCTTCATCAAGATCAATAGCGCGCGCGCAAAAATTACGGCGATATAGTGCCTTGAAGCATCGGATGATTCCAGCATCGCATGGTTGGACAAATGGTGTCATGTTGGGCCCAAAAAATTCAAGATCAATGTTTGATGGTTGATACGAGATGCTGTGGGCAGAGAAATTATCAATAAACATGCAAATGTGCCGGTTTTGTTGCTTCATCTGAAGATCGAGTTTTTTGATCCATCTAGGCCACTGATTAGATATTAACAGCAATCATATCATCATGTCCACGTACTCCTCAAATATGACTGCTGTCATCCAAGCCTTCTTATTATTCCGATAATAAAATCCCTGGTGTTCCAGTGTCTGCTTCTTGAAGCATCGGGGTTTCTTTGCCCTGCCGATAAAAAAAGGCTCGAGCCTCTTGCTTCCATCTGCGTTGCAGGCTAATCCGATAGAGATACAGAATTTCTCTTTCTTCTTACCACTCATTTGTTGTGTTGCAAGACCACGGTCTGGAGGTGCACTAAAATGAAAAAAAATTAGGTGACATAGATTAATATAAATGAACACTCACTAAGGAAAGAACGATGTCTCGTCAAAATTCCACCGATCTTTGGGAGCAAACTTCGCCAAGATCTTATGACAACGCTCTCATTCTTTATCAACAGCTTCGATGTCAACAGACCCAGCTTCTCCATGCCGTCGGTACTCGCGAATCTTGTAGGCAGTACAAAATGATTGGAGCCATTCCCCCGACAGCCTTTCATTTTCCGGGACATCAAACTCATCTTCAAACCTTTTCCGTTTCTCTCGCAGCATAGGCCCAGTCACTGTTTCACATCTACTCTCCATGTGCCTAACCCACAGAATTAAGGCACGTTCGACATCGGGCCTTGTGACAATCCTTGGCCGCTTCGATGACAATGCATTAGGGTTATCGTTGATCCATGCTTCCATTTTTGGACGTTCCCGCAACTTGCGTGATAAGGTTGACTGCGTGAAATTGAGTGCACCCGACTTGAGAGATTTAAAGTGTTCAACAATTTCAATCTGTGATACAGTAGGATGAGAATCAACAAATGAATAGACTGTTAACCAGTCAGAGAGTGTAAGATTGTGGCGAGAAGTGCATTTGGGAGAATGAGCTGAAGTTCGAGGAGTGTCCTTGGTGATTTTCTGCCGCTTCACAGGTCGGTTATAGACAGTGGGCTTGTCACGGGGTTTGCGTTTTGGGTTTACGGACATTGTTTTGTGGTATCATACTGTCATGATTACTTGTTAGCTTCTATACATAGTCGAATGAGACAATACCACTGAAGCAGAACAATAAATTTATGCAATACATTGTTGTACCTATTGTCCCATCCTATCAATTTGGTACCTCATAATGCATATTGGCTATGCAAAGGTTATGCATTATGCAATATGCATTATGCGGTCAATTACATGGGAATGCCGTCGGGATCCAAAAAAGTCCATGCATTATGAGACTTATGCATTGTTAGCATATGCATTATGAGCATTTCAACTGTATATATATATATGACCAGGCTAACACGTTTAACATCTCGCTGTATGAGAGCTAAGGGCGTGCTCAGTTCTTCGAAGCCTACGTAATCAGAAAAGAGCTCACAGGGAACACAGAGATGACAATCACATTAAGAGTGGATACCACTATAGAGATGTCAGCACGAAAATCATAATACATCAGGAAAACGACAGGTTCCTTATTTCACCTTATGTTACTTAATTTCTGTTAGGAAGATTTTTCAGCCGACTTAATCATCACTTTTTCTACTTGTGAAAAAGCAGTTCGAGCTTCTAAACAAGTTCATGTGCGAAGTTCAAAAAAGCTGGAAACAAGTGTCATAAGCAAATGCTAGACCGAAAAAAGTCTAAAATGCAATTTCAAAGGAGTGATGATCTGCATATTTGTTAACATAAAAACGGTGGAAAATATCATAGGTCTGATGGTGGTGATGTTGCACAGGAATAACTCGAGTACCATATACAGGAATAAGGTGTGCGGCGCGGTAGATTGAATCAATATGTATGACGGAAATATGGGGCGTGTTGTTGTTATTATGAGCAGGCTGTACAACCCACATTCCAGTGTCTTCGTTCAGCGAGTCTCCAATGGTATCAAACCACCGCACAACTGCACATGAGTATAATTTTCGCTTGTAAGTAAAAGAAAAAAATGTCAGTACTCGTGCGACATCCATGCCCCTCATACCATCGAGACCTGGATTCATGTTGACGAAGACACAATCAAACTGAGGATGCTCGTTTCTCCATATCGGACATGCACGAATATACTCACGGCGCATGCCCCCAATACCACTGAGATCACTTGGCGCAAAAAATCTCGAACAAGCAGAGTTGAAAACACTGATTTTGTCATCGAATTGGGGACAGTAAGCTAGGGGAACCTCTGATGGATCACGGGGATCGTTGCGGTTGAGTTGACCGAAGAGAAAGTGTCGCAGAAGATTCGAGAGATGTGGGATTGATAATTCAATTGCTAATGCAGCAATGGTGCGAGCACGTTTATATTCTAAATCATATGTTAGTGTAGTTTGAAAGTGACAGGTGCTTAATGACACACGAGGTGTTTTGGCCAACTCCACGTGTGCTTCGACATTTGTTGGTCCGTCGTCGACTTCGTTATCATTGTCGTTGTCGTTGTCCACTGTGGTATTGACAGCCTGAGTGTTGGCAGCTTCATCTGGTGCCGTGAGATTGAGGGCGCGCAGTCGTTCTATTTGAGTATCAGTGAGAGTACAATAACAATATAGTATTTTACTTACCCACTTCGAGGACAGCTGCAGAAAGGCACGTACCATTAAGCATCTTGTGTTGAGTAAAATCAGCGCGCGATGCTGCGAGCTTGTCGAGGCGTTGATTTGTGACCAACATTTGGCCCAGTGCCTCGTACCGACTGGAGCGCCTCCACGGCTCCTTCACTGCTTTGATATGCTTAGCTTCGGTGATCGAAGAGCATAAACCATTCGGGGCCCCAAAAAGTCGAATGAGGTGTATGTAGTGTTGAAGGGAATGCTGGCAAGGGAGTGAGAATGTTGAAATAACATCGAGTGTTTCAAAAATTTGCTGGTGCCGATGAAACCGGTCAAGTGCCTCCTGGATTTGCTCGAGCGTCTTCTCCGTGATTATGCTGTGTCGGACAAGATAACAAAATTCGAGAAAGGCTCGAAATGTCCGGACCATATCCACAGGGACATATCCCTCAATAGCAGATAAGTATACCTATAACAATATGTCAGTAAGATATTAGTAGTCTGATACACAAGAAACATACCTTCATAAGTGCTTTCGAGTCATCACCCGTCCACTGCTTGAAGCCTCGTCCTTGTGGGAAGCGCCGAAGACCAGCAAAGGCCGGAACAGCAGCGATTCTAGACACAACTAGTTCAATAGATAGTACCCATGATGAGATGAATCATTTACCTTCGATCAATATCATCTATGATGCGCTCAGCATCTTTCTTCGAGTGCGTCTGGTATAGGTACTTCTCGATCCAATCAACCAGGTGGTCTTTGAACGTCCCTTTGATAAGCTGGTGAAGGATATCGGGGGCAATGAGTTCATGGATGTCGGCTCAAGCAAAATCATTCGTAAAGGGCTGATATAAAGTGTTAATGCATCATGAAACATAGTGCGAAAGGTAGGGCTTACAACGAGATCACCAACAATGCCATATTCATCCCATAAGGCATCGAGAGTACCCTCCTCGACAAGCACATCTGTATGATGATGACAGCGCCAACCGGCTGGCTCGTCTAGATTGATACGTGAAGACAAACATCTGTACAATCATTAATTTAAGTAGATTAAAGAAATGAACAATTACACACCTTGGGCACCAACCACGCACGATGCATGTCAATAAGACTTGCTCCTCGTAGTCAGCAATATATGGTCCCAGACCATATATCACACGGCGGAAATGTCCGTCACCAAAACGTGCAACTTCATACTTGGTGATACCAGGACGAAGTGTTTCGAGAATCTTGGAGAGTGAACAGTGAAACAATTGCCGGCGAAACTTTCGGAACTTCACATCACTAGTCGCATGTTCCTTCGTTGCTAACTCAGATAAGCAAACAGCACATTTAAGAAAAACCAAGCTTACTTTTGGGAATAGCGAGAAAGGCGATAATACTAACTGCGTCGCGGTGGGCTCGTCTAATGTTATTGCAAACATTGCCAATAAATGCATAGAGCGGGTAATATTCATTGTTTCCCGTTGCAACGGAAACTGTAGTCTTGTCACTGCCTAAAACAACAGGTACGAATGTGGATCCATGTGATTCTGGATCTTCGGAGATTATGTCCTGGCGGCAATTGTTAGATTCAAAGGAGTGATCAAGAAATTGAAAGACTTACGGCCTGATCCCATGCCCAATCACCAGACATAAAGTCCTTCCACTGACACTCGTTGTCATCAGTTGAGAACTCGCAGTAGGGTCTGTAATCAAACTCTTTGGCATAGTCAGGATTTGCAAGCATGTTGCGGATGACCTCTCGTGGATCATGGTACCAGACGTCAAAGACTTGATCCATCCATGGTGGTGCATCAGTGTCTGGTTTTTCGCCATTGTAGCAAACTGAAAATGACTGCCACTTCACATCCCCAAGCGGTGTTCTGTCGATGGTTTTGTAAAGGTCACGAAAGTCGGCAAATGGAGGCTTGTCATCATGTTTCTTGAGGGTTGAGGCCCAGAGATCAAGGAGTTTATTGATCTGACCTGCAGGTGTCTGATTCTCGGTAAATAAATACTCTGCTGTTTCAAATTCGACACGATTTCGGTAAGGAGTCCAGTCAGAGGAGGATTTATCAGAGAGTGGTTTAGGTAGGCTTCCAGGGGGGAGAAACATGCCATTATCATCACAAGGGCGGGCTAAAAGAATGTACATTGTTAGAAAATTGATCTAATAACGAAGTGAAGCATTTACCATCAAGGTCCTTGTGAAAGTTCCGATATAAGCAGTCTCCTGGCCCCCAAAACTCAGTGTCAATTCTTGGAGCTGGTGAGTTGTGCGTCCCATCATGTCCCATCAGATTCAACCAATCATTCTCGACTTCTTGAAAGTCAAACTGCGGCTCATGTGGTTGCGCAGGGGCCAGATAGTAAGGCTCTTCTAGCTCTTCAGAAACACTGGCATGGTAAGAGTTAGGTGGCTTTGTGATTGTAGGATGGGCTGAATTCCAATGTTTGGTTCGTCCTGCTTGAGTTTTGAAATAGCGCTGACAATTGGAGCATCCACAAGGGAGTTGGAGTGCATTATGGTCTGGTCGAGAGTTCCGGTTCCTTTGAAGAATATCAACTGTGTGTAAAAGCATGAAAAAACAGGGCATGTACATAGTTTATGCTTAGCACCAAGAAAATATGGTTTCGGTCCAAAGTAAACCATGCTTCGAGCCTGAGTGCCATGGTCGTAATCAATAACACGTTGTCCGTGTTTGGGATAAGGGTAACACACTTAAAAGTTTTCACTGAACCTAGACCATTTCCTGCCGCTCTCTGCTACCTGCAAATTTCTGCCCACCTCACTTGCAGCTCCTCACCCGCATCTTTCATATCAATATGCCTTCCCAACCTGCTGACACTACCGTAACTCGTCGTACTCGTCCCTCCAATGCAATTGCACATCCTGGTGCGATTCTCTTGCAGGCAAAGAAGACCCGACGTATGGCCGAAGAAGTTGCTGCTGCTCGAGCAGAAAAGGCAGAGCAGGCTGCAGCATGGGCTGCAGCTGTTGAAGCAGGAGCTAAGCGCATTGCTGGTATAGAGCTGGAGATGGAAGCCAAACAGACGAGCACACTGGCAAGGAAGGCTAAGGGAGTTCGGCCTCGTCCAATTCCCACCAAAGGCAAGAAGGTGGCTGTAAAGGATGGTCTGAGTCAGGCGGATGTCACAGCAGCCTATGGTGAAGGCGATGAGGTCAGAACCAACTTGAATCAAGAGCCAGAGATTCTTACCGGCTCATGTGCAGATGGGTCGCAAGGATGACTCCAAAAAGAAGATTACCAAAGTTTCGATGAAGGATGCTGTCAATCAAGCGCGTGAGCAAATCAAACAGACAACTTCTGCTGATGGCGGAGATAAGGATGCACGTGTCCATAAGAAGGGCGACTCAATGGATGTCACAGTGTAGGTTTCCCTGAACCTTCTCATCATGCTCCTGCTCACCGAATCAACAACGTTCTTCCTCAATTTAACTTTGAACCATAGGAACAAGCCTGAGTATACTCTTAGCAGCAAAGTTAAGAGCTGGGTCTCAGACGTCGACATACCCATCAAGAATCAGAATGCACCGCCGAGTCATGTGACTCACACATCGCCTCCTCCTTCAACAGTTTTTTCTCATCTTACGGGCTCTTCCAAGACAACTCACAGTGAAATCCCGACTGGTATTCTTAACAGTCCTCAATGTTCAGGTGTAGATGAGGATATACCAGGAGGTTTTGCTGATGACGAGGATGAGGACGAGATTGACAAATTGGAATGCCTGGCTGCACATGGAATCACTACCAAGGAAGGGCGGTCAGCTGCAGCAGTAATGTTTTAATTTTTAGCTTTCGAAAAACATCTGACATTATTATTCAAAGACGGTGCTGACTCTCACCATTGATGACTCTGATGATGAGTTGGATATTCCAGCAGAGTTTCGTGCTCCGTTCACCCAGCCTTCGCCAGTAGGCTTGCCTAAGGCTTCCTTTGCAGTTGGCAACCTCAAAAGGAAGGCCTCTGAAGGGAGTGAAATCGAAGATTTAGATTTTTTGTCGGTTGATGCCTGTGAGTCAACACTGATCGTTGACATTGATGCTATCAGACTCACTGCACCTTTAGTTGACAATACAATGGAAATCGACCTACCGGACAAGAGTGATCTGACATATGAAGTGAAGCCTGGAAAGCCCCCCCGTACCACAAGCTCGGTGAGAATTTAATAATATAGAGTTGTCCTTTCTGATGCAATTTTTTTATTAGACGTCAGTCGTGACCACAGACACCAAACCTGCTCTCACTAAGAAGGCAAAGGTAGAATCACTTAAGGTTTCAACATCTCTTCGCGCTACTCCTGCCAAACCCAAGGAGCAGTCAGTCAATGTTGACACGCCACATGACAACTTGAAGCCTCGAGCGCAATATCGAAACACCGACCTTCCTGAACAAGTCCAAACGGACCACCATTGGGCTAAAAAATTCCTTCCGACAATGATGTTGTGGGCTGGCAGCCAAGAATCCCTCTGGAGCATCCCAGATGAAACTCTACTGATGCATATCCAAATTGCATTTCAGGCAGTCTACCTGGAGCTTAACCTTGTCATTGTTCAGAATGGTGCTGTTTTCTCATTCATACGCTCTTGTCATGCCAGATGTCTACAACACCTCACTACTTATCTGTTCTGACTCACAGACTGTCCAACGGCTTTCCGAGTGGCGGAGCAACTTCGGCTCTACGGCCATCGCAATCATCTTCGATTTTCTGACGAGCAACAATGACTGTGACCCAGAGGTTCTTGCAGGGCTCCTCTTGAAGAATTTCACCTTCATCTTCAAGGACATGGACAAGTGCGAGCCTGACGGGGCGTTCCACTCTGCATTTATGCTGCAGCTCCTTGGAAAGGCCCACCTTAGCACCATTAATGGCCATGCTACCATTCCCGCATTGAAAACCAAGGACCTTGCAACAAAAGGGATGGCTGGTGTTATTGCATTTTGTGCTACAGCGGTCTGTTCATTTTCTTGTTAGCAATGCTCCAAGTCCCACTCAAATAATTCACATAGCTTGAGCATGCCATCACATTGATTTCAGATGGCGATATCAAAGTCGAGGACATCTTAGCATCAACCTCAGCACGCAGCAAGTTGAACATCAAGCTTCCCAAAGTACTCAACAAGGTCACCGGGAAGGTGACAAGTGCTCCATATCTGTTTTCACGCGATCTCTGGGGTAAAGCGAACACTGGGTACATGAAGAGCATCAAGAAGAAGGGCCTGGACTTCGTCGAAACCACAGTAGACATGGCGTGGTCAGCTTTGAACGAAAGTAACGCTGCGGATGCAGGCATCTCTGAGAGCTCTGACGATGACCGTGCCTTCTTATGCATGTACGACATTATCTTATTCAAGCTGTGCCTCTGTCTTTGTTCGCAAATTTGTTTTTTTTTTATATTTTGCTGATTTGGTGGATTTGGCAGAGCTGTTCTCTGATGGTGTCTGTCCATGGGCCTTCTGATACCATCCTTACCCAAAGCCAACCTTCACTTTTATCATCTTCAACTTGTAGTAGTTAGTCTTTTTCGTTGAACAGTCAGTCGGCCTCAGAAAGACGTATCGTCTCGTCATCATTGATAGCGGACATGAGCAGTGCATGCGGGTATTCGAGCAACCCGTCCGGCTTCCTGACAACTTTTTCATGAATACAGTTTGGATGTGAAATAAACACAGTACTATAGTTGAAAAGACTCGGGTATCACGGAGAATTACAAGTTGCGGACTATCCTCTTCCTTGGGCTTCAACACGCCTGTCATGAATGCGATCAGCAACAAAGCGGTTGTTGTAAGACTGGGCAAGACTGGGCAGTGGTCACGCGATCGACCATTCAGATCATGGCATTCACAAACATTACATAATATTGCTCGAGCAGTGCGAAATTTTCCCAAAAACAACCGTACTATACTGTACTCAGTACTGATTGGCTCTGAACTAGGTATTACACCATCAACCATGATAACAAAGCGAAAGCAGAAACATGACTCACTGTCGCGATGTGCTGCTCGGGCTGCCCGATTAATTTCAACTTTCAAGCAGGCTAGTGGCAGACCAGATTTCCTCCCTAAGAGGCACACGTGAGTCATGCGGTTGAATCCTTGTTACACAGCGACCTGCTCACATCAGCGTCACAAGCCAAGTTATTGCAGCAATTGCTTGTTTCGCATAATTGTCCTTTTTTCGCACATGCACTGACAGACATAGATGCTGTCAAAGCAACAACAACGGCAAGTAGGGAGAAACGCATTTTCTGTGCGAGGTTATATGGAATCTTCTGAAGGGGATCTCGAATGATATCTTTGAGAATGAGGGAACACTGTAGGACGACGACCAGCTTTTATATCCTGCATACACTTATGGGCACGATTCTTCTCATCGATTTGGCAGAACTGTTGTCGCATGGAACAAATTTCGGCAGAACCTGCGGGGGTGTATTCAATTAAGAACGACCATTGAATCATAACCTGCCTGCAGGCATTGACGATTCTCTTCTTCGTAATTACAGGACCCTCACTCGAACCACCGGTCTCTCGTCCTCAAGGCCTCACTCTTCGCTTCATCATTTGAACCTGCACTGACCCTGCCAGTGCAACGACAAAGTCAAGAAGTTAGTATCATTCTCGCTGATACTTCCGATATGTACTTGGTCGTTATCTCGCGTGATTTTTCACCTACTGGTTGTTCCCCTATATGCAGCACACCTGGAATTCGCCTACGCTATTCGTAGGCCAGTGACCCTGCAACTGCTGCGCAGATAATGAGGTATCTTTTGGAAATTGATAGTCATTCTCATTCTTTGCATGCGCTTGGTCGAAGATCCCTGGTACAGTAGTCATGGCCACAGCCATCACAGCTCACTATAGTTTTGGACAACTACGACAATATCAAGTTATTCCATGGCAAACCTCGATGACCCTATACTTCCTCGGAGACAAGGAACAGCGTTGATGAAATTAGTGACCATCAACCAACGCTGTTCCAAGTTCCGCTTTCTTGTCAACTATCACTTGCACTCCATCCAACACTTTTTTTAATCCTATTTATTGTCTTCTTGGGGCAACGCCCGATGTAAACAGTGCATACGATATACTATTGACTACCATCCAACACTCACTCGGTGAAGAGAGACACTACCGCTCTCGAGCTCCCCGGCGCTGTCGTAGTAGTACCAGGCAGGAAGTGATATTAATCAAATACTCTTCACCTTTATTCACTTTCACCGTAACGTGCGCTCCTGTATGAGCTTCGACTATTTGAGTAGCATAAAATAACCCGTCTGTCACGTGACGATGTAGCATCTTTATCAGATCAATGATACTAACTGTAGCGGTGCACAACACCAGGACTAAACTCCCTAGGGTGACATGTACATACTGTGGAACTAGGAGATGTATGTTCAAGGATTGATCGTTGATGGGGTAGGTGACGAACAGTGACACGGGAATGGTTACCGGTTCACTTAGAATAGTTGTTGTTCACTATGTAGCAGCACGCAAATAGCAATGAGGGGAGAAATTTGGAAATTACAGACTGGGGCGTTGCATTGCGCTCATCTCCAGTCCGATATTTTGAATTAAACTCTAATTTGTTCTTGTACAACTCAAATTCCTGCATAAACGTTCGTACTGATAGTTGTTTGAAAAAGTGTTCGGTAAATCAGTCGAGCACTATTCACTGGATGGATGTGCGTGGCTCCGAAGACATCGTCAAGAGGTTTATCATGCAAGATATAGGAGCAAACGGCCCTGGTCCTACTGTAATGATGACCCAGGAAAGCTTGAGGGCATGTTACAGAATAACGTCGGTCTTATGTTAAATTTTGTAGCGACCAGGGGGATCTGAATGCGATCGTGGTTCATTGATCAAATCTGCAAATCACTAATCACTCGCGCGTCAGTGCCAATGGCCATACTGCATGGATGCGAGGGCAGAAACACGACTCACTACGCAGAACCAATTGAAGAGCTGCCATGCAAGTGAGCCAGGCTATCGGAGCTACGAAGACTACTGATACCCACGCAAGTCCGATGAGTGCAGCCAAATTCTTGGCAATCTTCATCAATGTAGCAAAAGTTTCGACATTGAGTGGTGCCAGCCTCGTCAACCTGAGGGGGTATGGCAAAGACGGATGATGAGGCTAAAGCAGCAACGACGGCGAGGACAAATGCAGAGGAGAAACGCATTATTTGTGACTCTTGTGATAAGAAATCAGGTAATTCTGAAGAAGACGGTTGGCTTTTATGAGCTGAATGTTGTTATTTGAAATTCTTCTTGCGTGGTTGTGCCTTCAACCAGATGGCACCGATCTATAGTGCCAGCAGATTGCCAGCCAAGGTCCATCACCAACGTGGGGTCGAACTACTGTCTACTGAACATTCGAGTTTCTAACCAGCCGTCGACTGGGTCCATAAGCACTCAACATTTCGGAGCCATCTCCACATAGCTCCAAGGGTTGTCAACCTGACGGATGTCTTAGTATGGCAACCTTCTTGAAAGCGTCAGGCTCATGAATGAGTTTTGCTTGCGCCTCTATCTCCTTCTCCATACCCAGGGTCTTGTTGAGTATGTTGATGTTGGATACTGCGTGCAAGTGGATGCGTTGGCATATGAATAACGGGCAGTCACGTAATAAGTGCTCTCGCGTTTGACGTGACCCATTGTATACCTGATGATCTTCGTCTTCTTCAAGGATACCATCTTCAGCTTGTAGTCGGTCCTCTTCGTCACTGAACAGTTATTCAGCCTCAGGAAGAGGCGTATCGTCTCGTTATCACTAATAATAGTGGGTGGGTGTGACTCGGAGCAATGAATGCGGGGCCTGGGCATTCGAGCGACTCGTCCGGCTTCTTTACTACAGAGAGTTTCATTACGAGCTTCTTGACAACGTTTCCATGGATATAGTTTAGTGCGAGAACGTGAAGTGAACACAGTACCATGGTTTTGAAAAGACTCGTAGTCGTGGTAAGTTCAAGTCAGGTACTGTAGAATTGCATCTGCGTGTGAAAACTAGGTCCGGTGACCGGTCAACTTTTTCAACTTTTGTGCTTCATGTCAGTCGATTATGACGCTCCAAATGCCACTTTAATAAACTGCGCGATACACAACGTAAATGCGCGATACACACCGTAAGTGCGCGATACACAACGTCGAGTGCGCGATACACAATGTCGAGTGCGCGATACCATACTAGTACTATGTCAAGACATTTCATGTAGGTAGTACTTCTAATCAATTGGATGGCTGAAATCTTCGAAGCTGGGCTCAACGATCAAGCGTTTTGCAAGATTATCAGCTGTACGAGTGATGAGTGTCCGCTCGTGATCAAAAGCGCTTTGAGCTTTTACAGTATATAACACCGCCTTCCAACAGTCCAAGTTGATCTCTCCAATGTCAAGTTTTTCGAATCGTTCAACAGCATCCTTGTAAGGTTGTGGATTTCGTCCGTCCAGCAAAAACCTGCCCATTCCATTCCACCACAGCTGCTTCCAGTCTTCCTCACATCTCGTTTGCTTCATGCAAGTTGCTGCATGCACCATGGGTGGGGCTTCGCATGCGATGATCCGGCGGTGTGGGCCCGGCCCCCCCGCCGTACATCGAGGCATTCCTTGACTTTGAACATCGTGTTCCATACAATAGATCCAACCGTGTGACGTTCCTCGTCAGATATATCATTGATGCGAGCTGAAACGAGCCGCTCGAAAGCATGCGGAAAGAAGTCTTTGATATTGTACTTCAATGCAAGTGAGATAAGTTGTGTTGGTTCGAGTGAGTAGCGTTGGCGCTGGAGATGATGAACAGCGTAGACACGTGCATCTTTGCAAAGATACATATCACTCAGCTCCAGTAGTTGAATGACGGACCCATCTGCCCCTCCTCGTATTAATCCTTGGTCTGAGGATTATTTCATCGGCGACGTAACTATCTCCGTCTAATTTCTCGTGCCCTACTGCGATCTACTTGATATCTTTTCTAGTACAATAATTATCATGACGAAGCTTCAAGTTCATTGCCACCTATGCCTTGCGACTCTGACCAAACTTACCCTTGCCGCATACCACGATGCACTCCCTTAATGACAACAATACAATCATTACTACTACTGGCCAGGCCCTTAGTAACAAGGTTCGAGGCTGGCAACTTTCGGGTCTTTCTTTCCCACTCTCGGACTCTACTTTGTTAGCGCTTATAGAGTTTAGTTTTACCTTCGAAATCCATGATATTGTCATTTTGAAGCACTTCTAAGACAACTTCAAGGCCCAACTTGAAAGCTCAGGCTGCGGTTCTTTTCGTGTCGCGCACTCGACATTGTGTATCGCGCACTCGACGTTGTGTATCGCGCACTCGGTGTGTATCGCGCATTTACGTTGTGTATCGCGCAGTTTATTAAAGTGGCATTTGGAGCGTCATACATATGTGGCTATATATAGCCCGATCAGCAAATCTATTCATTCTCCCTTGCGTTTCCGAGTCCCGGAGTTCTGTGGCGCCCACCCAATGCTTAGCACCTGAAGTCAACATAGTAGCAAACATTGCCTCGAGGCCAGCGCGCACCCTAATTCTCCAACTTCTTGTCTTACACTACTTTGATCATTAGCCTCAACTATTCACCATGAACAACCCCATTCAATTGGGGAACTCTGAGCCGAGGTCAGTTCCTCATCCAGACATAGAGACACCCAATGAAACAAATACTGCTGAACGCCGGGTAAGTGGTTGATATTCATGAAGTTGAAACTCAATGACGATTCATCCTTTCTCTAGGGCCGACCCCGTGGCAAAATCTGTGGCTTGCTGGGCAGGGTTAAGAATGGTGTTGTCAAAAAGATTTCAGTAAGTCGAAATCAATACTCAGTCCGGGGTTAAGGCTGATATCTTACACAAGCGCTCAAAGTTCAACGATTCACGCAGCCACAACCCCGTTTAAGTAGGTGACATTCTGATTTCCGTTCTCTTTCTAACTTTTACTGGCTACACCAGGCTCAGGATACTTCTACTGTTGTGCAACAAGGCGCCGATCCCCAATCTGTGAACAAGGCACTTCAGGATGCTGGTCATGGTGCAGATCAGATGAACCAAATTTGGGGACATGCGAGACCCGTGTTATCCGCAGGCACAAAAGGACCAGCAGCGCTCGATAATATAGACAGCATAGGTACCACTTATCTTCAACCCCTCAGGGTATTCGACACTGTGATCGGGACGATAGCAGAGGTATGTCTCTCTTCCTCTTTGGAGCTACACTAACACCGTTCTGCAGGTGCATCCGTATGCAAAGATGGCATTGGGCGTGCTTTCTTGCGCATCAAAAGTACGTTTTTTGCTGTTATTCGTATTTCCTGTCACTTGTTCTACACGCAGATAATTCTTGCTCAAGCGGATCGTGACGAAGCGGTACTTGTCCTCTACAAGAAGTTGGGTCAAGTGTATGGCTTCATAACGCAAGACGACACGCTTCTCAAAATTTCGTCAATGAGGGACATCTTGGGACAGATCTCTCAGCAGGCCCTAGAATGCGCTAATTTCATCAGAGAAGAAAAGCTTTTGTGAATCTCCAACAAGTCATTACACTTGACAGATTTTCAATTGACCCAATCGTCGGCTCTTATTCTGGGTACCACCCGCTTCTCAAAAGGCATTCAGATATAATCCTCGGACTGCATTTGTGATACCCAGAGGTGTTGAGCTTGATTTAAGTCGCATGGCACACGGCACACACTGGCAACACTGCTACAAGGAGTGAGTCTCTAGTGTTTCCCATTTCTCGTAGTTAATCAATTCGATCCTTATAGCTCTTCATCACGATAGCCTCGTTCCGGTAAACTAATTGGCGGAGCTGCCAGAGACACTTTGTGGAGTACGATATGGAGTGTACAGTTGATCTGTCGTCTGTTATATATGTACGTAGCGTTGCATTTGAATTCGGGGGGTTTGAGCGAGCGATGTGTTAGAAAGATGATTGGGTGTCAGATTTTCGAGAGCATAGAAGATTATAGAGCAACTAAAAAAGTCGTCCGAGAAAATGATAGGACATGCACGGTCTGCCTGGTGAATGCACATGAGTGAAGGATCGAGTTCGGAAAGCACAACAATGACCGTCAGCAATATTTGCGAGCTGGCGCTGAGAGGCCAAGGCCCAGGAATACATTGATTCAAGTTATACAGACTCCAGAGATTCACTTGCAACGAGACGACAATAGCATGTCATAAGTACTTCAGTCATGTTTTATGTAGTTGGCAAGTGTTCGAGATGTTCCTCTGATTTGATGCCAGGCTTCAATATTCAATGCTCAAGCAGGGTAAAATTTGTTCACGGTGACAGCCGAGCACAGTACTGAGTACTGAGCGCTGAGCGTCTTAGGATTTGGTGTTTAGCACCTCAGGGGGCCTGTATATATTGTTACAATTATGAACTACACTCCGTTAACACAATAGGATTCTAGTAACAGCAGCGTGTGATCAACACGCTTCTGCAAGTTCTACCGAAGATTTTATTGTGTTGAGATCAGAGAATGTGTTTATTTCGCCTGCATGATGCCCTACAATTGAAAGTATCGTCACGGCACACCTTGAGTAGGTGAATTTCGGAATTGGTTGGAACAGCGATGCGAAGGGGCGTCCTCCAGCCTGGTATACATCGTCTTACTTTAGGGACATCAGTATTCAATATTCATGTTGTATTGAATTCAAACTGTGAAAAGTTGGTATGGCATTTTTTGCCTTGTCATAGCCACGTCAACTGTGCATCACAACCGATGCAGGATCCACGAAATGACCAGAGAGGATAGGTTCTACCGCAGTATCATCCTCCAAGCATATCCATTTTGCAAAACCTTTACATGATAATATAAAAGCAAGTCATTTTGCTATCGTAGATTCGTCACCAGCATCTACCCACCTCAAAGAAATCATCCGAACTAGTGCTGCCGAAGTCCGGTTCGGTTCGGTTCTTGGGGCAAATTTTCCGAACGCCGAACCGAACCATAGGTTCGGTTCAGCCATTTGGTCGAACCCTGGACCGAACGTCACCGAACGCGTTCAGGAGGGTCCGGTTCGCGTTCGAACCAGGTTCGACTAAGCTTGGACCATCTGTGGTTGTATAGGCTCGAGACCATGAGTTGTCATGTAATTCGAGTCGGACAGACAACGAAAAGACTCTAACGCAAGGAGAACTTCTTTGTACAAAGATTGAATTCAAGTTTCTAAAATAAACACATTTTATTTGCCCGGTGCACATAGTTCCCTGATCACATTCTCATCGATCCTCTTCTCTAAACACATCTCAAACGCAGCAGCATGTACGGTTGCAGTATTCGAGATTGCAAGCGTGTCAATCTTCGCTGCAGGATTCTCTGAAAGGCGGAAAGCCCAGAGAATAACAGCCGTATTGATGAAGATGGACCGATTCGCGACATGTTGACCAGGACACACTCTAGTATTTTCAAGTAAGGCATGAGAAAAGGTGGAAAGATGAACGATACCACTCACCGGCGGCCAAAACCAAAAGTGAAAAACTTGAGATCAGTGATCACCGCGCACACGACCTGCATCGTCGCGCGATGCGCAAAGCCTGTAGTGAAAGGTGGTCGTCCATTATCGCATCATCACAACTGAAATAAGACGTACCTCCAATAGCAGCCACTGTGACACTAATCCCATCAGCTACCCCTGACAGGTCTCCACCTGAGACCCTCGAGGATGAACACGGTAACTTGCGGCATAGCTTGAGCTCGAACGAAGACCGACAGACTCACGAACTGCGAACGGTGGGCAACGACTTGTATCAGCATGGCTGTTGCTCGAACGAGGATCGACACACTCACGACCTGCGAACGGTGGCCAACGTCTTGGATCAGCACGGCTCTTGTTCGAACGAGGAACGGTGGCCTGGTCCGCCAACGATTTGGATCAGAATGGTTCGAGCTCGAAAATCTTGACATACTCACTTCCTGCGAACAATAAGCAACGACTTTGATCAGCATGGCTCATAACATTCCCAAGTAGTACTTACCTATATTAATCATTAGCAAGAGTTCAAAGTGTTTGGAATTCATATAGCGACATAAGATACCTAGTGTTTGAACATGTTGTGACGGTGCAGTACTGTGTCACAGCGCGTCACGACTGCGGCAGGCGCGACAGAGGACCGCGTCAATTTCACCCGGCTCAAACCTGCGCGGGTTGCAGACACATGCATTTGCATATATTGACACATAGTAAATACTTACATCTTTTTAAAAAAGTGTAAAGCGTACAAAAATTGAGAGGTTCGAACCCGTTCGAACCTATTCACTACCAGCCCGAACCCCGAACCTCTGGAAAGGTTCGGTTCTGAGTCTTGGCCGAACCTTGGACCGGACCATGCGTCCGGTTCGGAAAGGTTCAGGTTCGAACCGAGGTTCGGAACCGGACTGCGGCAGCACTAATCCGAACACCTCAACCATGCCACCTCAAACAAACAATGCGCTTCTTTTTCCTCACCTTTATTGTTGGGTTGATAGCGCCTATATTGTCTGTCACAGCAAGGCAACCAAGATGTAGCCCACCTGGAAATATTTGCGTAAAGGATAGTGACTATTGCGAGAGCACTGATACCTGCAATGCTGGCGTGTGCGAGCTTGCGATGAGCCTCCACCCTGAGAACAGGCCATAGCGACACACTAGCGAGTGTTCCCGCATTCATGTTGGCACTGTTGTTGATCGAGCAATATGTAGAACGCTGCTGATTGAGAAAGGAATAGAGGTGATACTGGGTGAAAGAACTCCAGCCTGCAGGAGTACATGTATGAGGTATCCGCGCACTGTTTGGTCTTGGTGTAAATATAACACCACGAGTCAGACTGGCCAGCAATAAATCAAATGCGTGTTAGCTAAAAGATGCGCAGTTTGATTGAGTCAAAAGTTCATTTTTTTCACCGCTTTTATTCATCCACTCGACAAGATTGAAGACATGCAGTTGCTCATACTTTTTTCTGTGCGAGTCTCGTTTAACCATCTAGTTGGAGCTCACAAGACAGTCAAGACCTGTGATATGAATAATCAACTTATCCGGCTTCGAGCCGATTTAGCCTGACTTTCAGATATAATATCGAAGCGGTGCTGACCTGGCCATATGCGCTAACATTGGACCGCATCTGTAAACTACAAATTTCCCCACAGACATCGACATTTTTGACAGTTTCCCACAGTAACCCACAGAGGGACAGCGCTCACAGCACATTTCTCCGGGGCATCAAATTTTTTCGACAGTAACCTACAGTAACCCACAGCAGGACAGCACTCACAGCACATTTCTCCCGGGCATTGAATTTTTTTCAACAGTAACCCACAGAGAGACAGAGCTCACAGGATGTACAGCCTCACAGTGTTTGTCAATAAAATAGCTACCTCGAGCGCTAGTAGTAGTAGTACCTGAAAGTACTTAGTAAAATTAAAATTTAACAAGCGGACCGGTCGCCTTAGGATGTTGCAGCTGTTTTACAATCAATTACAATAACAGTCTGTATACTACGCTCGCCGTTGTCTTCTCCTCACCTACATGAATTGGTTCCGCGGG
This sequence comes from Suillus fuscotomentosus, assembly GCF_016647785.1. Lineage (NCBI taxonomy): Eukaryota > Fungi > Basidiomycota > Agaricomycetes > Boletales > Suillaceae > Suillus > Suillus fuscotomentosus. The sequence goes on along the minus strand of NW_024539664.1, from coordinate 16,387 downwards.
ATCAAACATTTCGTACTAGAAGTCACACAATTCAAGCGTCGAGATGGAACAAAATTTTATGTCCATATTTACTATACTACTAGCCTAGTACCAGTACTGCTAAATACAAACTATTTGACACAATTTGAAAGAAGGGACGAGGCATCAGTCCAACTGGATCGTTAGCTGACGGCAGGATGCGAATGAGTCTATGACGAGGTTAGTTGGTAGTGTATACATAATAAGAGTACTTACCAAGAGAACCGTGTGCTGGCTGATGTGAAAGACCGTGTTTTTTGAATGTGACACGCATATGGCCTAGTCCTACATCGGCCTTGTCAAGCTTCCGCTTGGAAATGACAGACTTGTATCTTGAAAGACTGGTCATGACCTCTTGCTCTCGCACGATGCAATCAGCAAGTTTTTTCTCCGCATTAACTATATCGCGTCGGGCCCTTGCGAGATCCATGATCAGGTTGGCTTCACAGTCGTCAACGTCATTGATGGTCTGTACACACGTTAACGAGCAGTGCCTAGTAAGAGTCAGATATCAGTCACTTACCATTGACCCAATAGCATTGACCACGTCGTACAAGTCAGCGATTCCGCTACTGGGAGGCTCACTAGAAGTTCGGCTCGCTTGCCACTTATTGGAGTTTTGCGGGCGCATATTTGACAATGATGGTACGTCACTAGAAATATTTAGGTGGATTGGTACGTTGGACATGGGTGTTTTGAGAATATGGCTTATTGATTCCGCAAGGGATTACTTACAGCTTTCTCGGAATCTCACGCGTCGATTGTACTACATATGACATTCCAGTGTCCTTCGTGCGGGAAAGGTGGTTTCAAGGATGATGTAGCCGTTGCTCGGCACATGAGCCAACCTCGCTCTGGCTGCAGTACATGGCTGCAGGATTTGATATGCTCGTGCTCTGAGTCTGATATGGACGATGAACCTGTGAGTACTAATACTATGGACGACGGACCACATACTATTCCCGACATCGAGACTGGTGGTTTTGGAGATTGGGATGAGATGTTTGGAGGGAGTAGTAGTGAGCGCCAGGCTTACGAAGAGAGGACACCAACTCATAACTCAGAAGTCATCGACTCGTATCCTGACTGCGCTCGATCATACGGCAGGGGCTACACGTTCCTCGACGTATTCAATTCAGACGAGAACAGCAGGCACCGTGCAACGAACCCGTATTATCCATTCAGTGGCCAGAAAGACTGGGAAGTTGGGTCATGGCTACTTCGCTCTGGATTAAGCATGGGGAAGATAGACAGTTTTCTTTCGCTCGACATGGTGAGTAATAAATTCTTTTTGATAACATACAATTTTTGAAGGTGTCTTCTTTAGATAAAGACCCTTCCGTTGTCGTTCCATTCGGCCAAGGAGCTGCGTGGCAGAGCGGAAATGTTGCCTAGTGGCCCGCGCTGGATGTCTCAAGTAGTACCTACAGCACATCCCACAAAATCGCCCGTTGTCTTGTATTGGCGTGATCCCTTAGATTGTATTTCGGGCCTTCTCAACCACCCTGCCTTTCACGATCATCTAGACTTTACGCCTCGCAGGGTGTATAGCACTGCGCAGCGGCTGTGCCGTGTATATTCAGAGTGGATGACTAGTGATGATGCGTGGAATATGCAGGTACGTATAGTTTCATCTGTGCGAGTCGTCGTACTTATCGATTTTCGGACAGTCGGCCCTACCAAGAGGTGCAACACTCCTGGGGACCATCTTATCGTCTGACAAGACGAATATATCAACCATGACGGGTGACAGAGTTGCACACCCCCTTCTGATTAGTCTTGCCAACATAGGCATGTCCACGCGACTCAAGTCGTCTTCGAATGCCTTTGTGCTTACCGCTCTACTTCCCGTCCCAAAATTCATCTACAAGAAAAAATGCATGCGAGGCGTACTTGAGGATCGCCTCATTCACGAATGCTTAGATATTGTTCTCCGTCCACTCAAGCTGGCTGCTCGCGAAGGAGTCATGCTATCGGACCCTGTTGGACACAGTCGCTACTGTTTTACACCACTTGCGAGCTACATTGTCGATACCCCGGAGGCCATGATGCTGGCTGCTGTTGGTGGGAAAACCTCCCCAGTCACTACGGCCATGTACAAACAGTTTGGAGACCCTTTCCGTCATGAGCCTCGCACACGAGCAACTACACTCTCCCAGCTGGACATTGCGCGGAGTAAAGCTGATCCCAACGACATCGAGATATTTTTTCGCGAAGCACAGAAGTTTCGTTTGAATGGCGTGAACGCACCATTCTGGATGGATTGGGTCCTCAGTGATCCATCACATTTTCTCACTCCCGAATTTCTTCACCTCATTCATCGCGAGTTCTACGACCACGACGCAAAGTGGCTTATTTGCGCAGTAGGTGATACAGAGATTGACTTTCGGTTCTCTGTGTTGCAGGCTGTCACTGGGTTCCGTCATTTTCATGGCGGGATTTCAAAACTCAAACAGGTTACAGGACGTACTCAACGCGACATTCAACGCTCGATCGTTGCAGTCAGTGCGGATGCAATTCCTAGCGCAGTGATGACTGCTGTACGAGCTCTGATGGACTTTCGATATCTCGTACAGTCACCCGTAATTGACGACATCCTACTTGCCCGAATTTCCACTGCACTTGATCATTTTCACGCTAACAAAGATGCTATTATAGAGGGTGGATTTCGTCGTGGTCAGCGTGGCGGCGTTATCGAGAACTGGTACATACCGAAGCTTGAGCTTATGCAGTCCATAGTTCCAAGCATAAGGAACACTGGAGTTCCTCTGCAATGGACAGCCGATACCACGGAGCATGCCCACATAACGGAAATCAAAAGTCCTGCTCGCTCGAGCAATAATAATAATTACGATCCCCAGATATGTCGCCATCTTGACCGTGCTGATAAATGCCGCCGCTTTGACCTCGCTATGAGTCTGCTCGACAATGTCCCAGACTCAGGGCAGCAGGATCCAGATGACGATGAGAAGGATGAGAATGTTGATTTCGACGTGGACGACGATCGCGATATCCCAGCAGACCTTCTTACGACAATGAAACACCCTGGACATTCGCATCCAATCACAAATTACTTCGGAATTGCCAAGGTCCTCCAGCACAGGGAAGTGGGGACAGTCCCTGTGCCAGTGCGCTCGTTCGTTGTCGAACGCACAGCGTTTCACCTCACCTACGATCCTTCTATCAGAAACATATCTGTTGATGATGCTGCCATCAAGTTTGGTCTTCCTGACTTACGACCAGCTATTGCCGACTTTCTTCGTCGTGAGGCTACTCATGGGAGGGATCACATACATACTATTGGGGGGGCTAGAAGAGCTGGACCTACTGCTTCACTTCCCTTCGACAAACTTCAAGTCTGGTTTAAACTTCGGGTGCAGGACACCGATTTCCACGATGCTAGCATCATACGGCCTGCGCAGACCCTCAATTGTGCACCTCCTTCTGATCCCTGGACATGTGGCCGGTATGACACAGTCATCATTAACAATGAGGCGAGGTACTTATGGCCAGAAGATGGTCTTCGTGGTACGTTATGATCTTATGTCACGCTGAATCTCTACTTATTGTCAAGTCGCAGGTCATACGATTGGCCAAATCAGGCTTATCATGCGTGCTGTTGGAAAAAGTGGCACAAATTGGTCATGGAAGGACCACTTTCTGGTTTACGTGCATCGCTTTGACATTGTTCCTCAAAGCTCCGGTGCTGATGATCGTGAGCCAAGTACGCAGCTCCACTTGCTCAAACGAGCGAAGCGTTCGAATGGCACTTGGGTGGGCGATGTCATACCTGTGACACAGCTCAGAGCACCTGTTAACCTTGTCCCTCGCTTCGGTGCAAGTGCGGACAACCGTCTCACCCCATATAATAGCATGGAACATGCTTCTCAGTTCTGGCTCAACAGGTATTGGGATAAGAATGTATATTTTCCCCTTTCCATGTAGCTTTTGGTGTAGCTTCCGTGCGACGTTCGTGATGGTTGAGTGGTCTTATCTAGCCTATGCCAGAAGTTATTCTAGTCTGTCTTATTCTTAGATCACCGAACTGAGTACTGAGTTTTGATGGGCGCTATTATGTGGCGATAAGCTCTCGTTCTTTGTGCCATTATTGTCTGTGTACGAAAAAATGGCGTTCTTTTTCAGGACCATTGACAATGGAATCAAATTGTCATCGTTGTTGTCTATCCCCGATGTCACCGACGTCCATACTATGAACAAGATCACCTCTGACGAGCTCAATCGTCTGGTCACTCATGAGGGTTCACCAAAGGCCTCGCAACCGCTGGGACACCTGCTCTCCAAAATATTTCAGTCTTTCACGGTTCCTCTTCCCGATGTATTCAGCCTTAAAATCCCATTCGGAAAAATCCTTTATCGCAACCAACGCATCAACGAGAAATTCAGCGGGACATCGCCCGATACTCTTGTGCCACTGTACAATACTGAAGCGAAGGCTTGGAACTGGGCCCTTCCAGTTGACCCTCCTAAAAATGCCAGTAGTAGTCGTTCGGGCGCAGACTCATAGGGCGAGTCAGAGGGCGAGTCAGAGGGCGAGTCAGAGGGTGATGATATGCAGAAAGCAACTCACGAAGAAATCTTTGCTGCGTTTCTCAATGCTCTGGCTGGCTGCTTGGCAGCGTCGCAGCCCAAACTAGTAGAAATGCGCTTTGCAACCAGCACATGGAGCGCAGCCAGTGCACAGAAGGCATTACCTGGCAGCGACATCAAGCGCAAGCCAGATCTCGTTCTATCTGACGATATATCGGCAAAGTGGGGGAACATCAGGGTATCAGCCGAACTCACTCACAGTCGATACCGGCCTGCGATGCGACTCGGGAAGGCTGCAGATACTCATGCCTATATTATGATGAGTGAACAGCCATGGAGGCGCTTTGCTCTCATATTATCATTCACAGATGAATATCGCCACCTTAGAGTCCTAATGTATGATCACTCTGGTGGCGCCGTGTCTCCTCGCTTCGATATTTACCAACAACCGGACATATTTTCACATATAATCGCTGCCATCAATTTCGGGAGTCTAGAGTGCGTCGGCTATGATCCGACAGTCTCATTCTCAAAGATTGTTTCACCACCCCGATTCAAAGATATCAACTGCTATCGTCCCATTAGAAACGCTCCTGCCCGACCAAGTACGACGGACTGTACTGTTGCCATATCCACTTCCTCCCTTCCATTTCCCGAGGATCCTGATGGAGTGTCGTCCAGTGATGCCCTTGAATCAGTAGTCGCTAGTGACTCTAGTGACTCTGACTCGACGGAAGAAGGTCCGAGCGGTTCCGCTACACATTACTCGATGGACGAAGAGCATTTCCCACCCCCCTCCCTCCCAGTGCACCCCACTGCAACCCGTAGTGCTCCCCTTCTCAGCCTCGCATCCCAAATGCCCCAGGCTGAGATGACCGAGAGCATCTATTCTGTCACCCCTCTCCCTTCCCAATTCCCTTACTCTGCTCAATCACCTGAACCTTGCGGTAAAATACGTGTAGGGCAGAAGGTCTACACTATAAGAAGAATCATTTTTGCGAGCCGAGGTCTTGTTGGTCGCGGAACCGTTTGCTATTTGGCAACTTTAGACGATGAAGACTACATAATAAAAGACCATTGGGTTGTAGGCAAGGACGACAATGTAGTCTTGAATGAGATCAAGATGCTGGAATTGATGGATGGCCTCCCTGGCGTTCCAAAGCTGGTGGATCATTGGGTCGTTGAACAGTCAGATGGTGATCCCGATGTTACCCGAAAATATCGGCAGAAAGAACGCCGGAGTACCAGGGGCACTAGTCGTACTCATGTACGTCTTGTCTTGAAGCCATGTGGTCGCCCCCTTCACATGTTCCGAACACTGAAGGAGTTTGTGCGGGCACTAAGGGATATCGTTAAGAGTAAGTTTTTAGTACTTTGGGGTACAGGTGTCTTGGACTGATACTCTTTGATGTTAGTTCAACAAGCTGCGGTGGAGGAATGTCAGATTTTGCATCGGGACTGTAGTCTCAACAACGCGATGATCCTAGACGAACCTGAAGGTAGTGAAGGGTTTCTTATTGACTGGGAGTTTGCCGTTCGGATTGCCTCGGATCATAAATATCCTATTGGCGGTACAGTAAGTACACCTTATTCATTAAATATTCAGTTCATTAATTGATTTGCCAGGGCACAGTCCCTTTCATGTCATGCGGACTTCTCAATCAATATGCGGTCCTGCAGCAGGAGGCGGACCTGGAATCGAAGAGGAAGAAGACGGCGAAGAAGAAAGAGACTCGGGGACGCAATTCAGTCGACAAACCAAAAACCCCGAAATCATCCTCTGATTCTCTGGTGCTACCTGTATCATACGTCATCCAAGGCTATGCGGATGACCTGGAGTCCCTTTTTTTCGTGTTCGCTTGGGTTTGCATCAAGTTTTGTGGTCCCAACGGTATGGTGCGGGAGCGCTTGCCCAATTCGTTGGTGGATCGTTGGACCAGCCTTGACCTGGGATCGTGCGCAGCCTTCAAGATCACCTTTTTCGCTTATCCAGGAGAGGAAAAGCGTCTCACAGACCAATTTCACCCGTACTTCAAGCAGCTGATCCCCCTCGCAGTAGAGTGGCGTAGAGTTCTGGTGGACAACATGATCCACCCCGTTACCTTCGACACCATTCTCGCTGTACTCAACTCTCATCTCGACAAACTCCCCGACGACGAGGAGCTCGTATCTGCTGTGGACATGCTCAGGAATGATGCTGCCATTCTCACGAAACATGTTAAGGGCAAACAGATTGCTTCAGACCCTCCCTCTGTAGTAGCACCCAAGCGGCAAAAGTCTCATCATAGTGATACCGAGTCTGACTCAGCATCGGGCAGTGACGCATGACCAGGAGGTGAAGCCTACTCATTACACATATTCAGCTATTTTTCTTCTTCACTGACTTAGTATGAATGACATGTTTAACTTTAGCAGTAGTATTTCTAGAATCTCGCTGGCTTGTACTATTAGTATGTTGCGTTTTTACTATAGTTCACTGACCAGTACCTATGATATTGTTGTTCTGACTATATCGTTCTTTTTCAAGCTTTTTTCAAGTGTTTATCTTTTTACAATCAAGATACTAGTAGTACGCCAGGATCTGATATAGTATCACTACTAGTAGGTTCTGGTACGATTCATGTTATGTGTAGCATTTTTGCTTACGTGATCGGCAATTTCTCTTATGAGTACCATTACCAACGACGAAGGTTTTTTCACGCTAGTCATGCGAATCGATTCGGAGTACGACGTGATAGTAACAATCCTCATGGTGGTATGTTTCTTTATTACTATCATTCTTATTAATGATAAACTTTTCTCTCGCTACCCATACGGCTATTAAGTATTAGTACACGGATGAGCCATGGTATAAAATCATCATAAGTCTGGGATAATTTATCAGAGTCACTTCTTCCTCTGTTCTTCATTACAGTCATGCCTCCTCGTGCCATCGCCAGTCCTAAGAAGAAACGATCTGGCAAGCGCAAAGGATCCGATGCTTCAAAGGCCGGCTTGCCAAAGAAGTCTCGGGCTGCAGACATTGCTGAGGTACCCAGCACGGTACCCCTCGTGTCCCTTGGCCTGACTGGAGCAGAAGCGGAACAAAATGCTCCCCGGCGTTCTGGTCGCCCTAACGCGGGAACTGGAGGTAGGAATGCACAACTGGAGAAGATTGGATCAGTATTGCAATCCAAGCCTCGGACTCAAGAACGTAAGGGTACAACGTCCCTTGGTCTCAATGTTCCAGTCAATCCTCAAGCCCCAGAACCGCGTCGTAGAGGTCGAAAGAATCATTCAAAGGTAGGCGTCCAATTAATTCTGTTACTCATATTGATTGTTTCGTAGGCAGTTCCTCCACCCTACAGCTCACTCGTTAGGGATGCTCCAGATGCCCCAGCCAAGGACATTATCGCCACAGGGCCCAGCTTTACATCCCAGCAACCTGGTGGAAGGTTTGGATTTGTTGCTCCAACAGAAATAGCTCATTCCGGTACTGCCCAGCCCAATATTCAGGCATTGCACAACCCGCATGTCACCATTGGGGCGAAGGACGCTGAGCAGCGCGCTCGGGACGCCATTGCCGAGCAACGAGCTCGAGATGCCATTGCCGAGCAACGAGCTCGAGATGCCATTGCCGAGCAACGAGCTCGAGACGCCATTGCCGAGCAACGAGCTCGAGATGCCATTGCCGAGCAACGAGCTCGGGACGCTATCGCTGAGAAGCGAACTCAGGATGCAATTGCTGAGCGACATACCCAGAACGCTGTCTCTGAATATCCAGTGGTTTTGCCAAGGTCCGTCTTTCGGGAGGAGAATTTAGATCCAGCCCTACGTCAGCATGATGACACTGTTAGGGCTCAGCGTCGTCTGACGTCGTTTGAATCTGATGACAGTGACTCTAAAGACTGTAGCAGTGATGACAGCAATGATAGCAATGATAAAGATGCTGATGAAGAGGACAGCGGAGAGGATGACGAGGAGGAGGGGGGAAATGATGATACGGTCAAGAGCTCACAGCAGTTTGGTTGGGGGGAGGCTGGCCGACGCCAGAAAGAACACCCAGGTACACATTCTCGTCGTGTGATTTCGCTTCACTAATTCAATGTTATAGGGTTTGTGGAGGATGTACCACCTTCGCAATCTCCAGTCGCTCGCCCTCTCACACCTGAAATTCAGTTCCAGTACTCACGCGATGAAGATGATGTAGTTGCCCAGACGAGCCTTGATAAAACCTCGGTAAGTTTTCTGCTCAAGCCGGGAGTAACTCTCATTTTATATTGTTAATCCAGCGGAACGAAAGCTCTCAGGTATGGCCATATCATTCAATTGTATCATGCTTACCATTGCCTTTCTTTCAAGGACCCTCCGGATATCTCACCAGGACCGCGGCGGCAAGCATCCCAACACATTGAGGTGAGATCAGGGAGACCATTTTAATTGACACTCACCATCGAGCAGACCATCACCTTGAAGCCTGACGATGTACTACAACGCCATCATAAGAAAAACGGAAAGCCCCGTCTTCCTGATCCTGAATCCCTCGAACTGCTGAATCAAGTGTCCGAGTGTGATGTTCAGCCATTGAAAAACAAAAAGTCTAGGTCATCGCGTGGTGGGCCAACACCCGATCAATTATCTTGGTACGGACCACGCTGGAAAAGTTTCTTGGAGGACGCCAAAGTAGAATGTCGTGTGCAACACGCCCTGGAGAACCCGTTTCCAACTTTGGTGAAGAATCTTCCAGGAACAATCACTGAAGTTCTCATTGCAGTATTGGTTGTGTGGGATACGAACGGTAAACAATTTGAAGCTGGTAGGCACTTGTTCGTTCTCATTCGTTCTCGAACTAATATGTCATATTCTGATGCAGGGGTTTGGCCAGAACACAAATTTAATATGACTCGGTTGGTGCGTGCATAACTGACTTTGTGCCAATATCTCGTTGACAGTCTGTATTAAAGCTGTACGACGATCTTTCGACTTGGCGATCTGACTTGAAGAAAACAGCCATAAGCATTGCACCAGTATCATATTCGCTTATTCCTCCGCTTTCTGTCCCCGTTCAGGAACGTGCTGCTTGGGTTGAGCACACTGCTGCTGAATTGATCAAGGAAGCATTCTTCTTACGCTTTGGGGTGGACGATCAGGTAAGTGATCTTGTGGTGATCGCAACTCTACTGATGGAAGATTTCTAGGGGAGAACACGAAACTTCGCTCATCCCGCCCTTCGTGAAGCCGTCATCACATTCTTTTACACAGGACCATATCGAATTGCACGAAGGATGCCGGAGACCTTTAGCACGGAATTGCCACTCTCATGTTTGGCTTTGGTTGCTGCGGCGGTAATTTCGTCTCCCTCGCCAATGTCATGTGTTAATTTTCTGTCTTGAAACTAGTTCAATTGTGTCTTCGACGGTCTTGTGAAAAACGGACATGGGAAGTCATACCCAAACTTTTCCACCAAGGACTACGGCCCCGTCTATTGTCGGATGCTCGAATTGCTCAAACATATCCTTGAGGATGCGTATCATGGGCCTAGGCTGTCAGCTCAACTGCGAGAATGGGCTGCAGCGGGATGGTGAGGATCTTTTCTCTCTGATAATTTTTTTACTGATTTTCATTTGTACAGGGCTGCAGCTATGAATCTCGAAGGAGTTGTTGATGCCAGACACGACCACCTGCAGATTCTTCTTGACTAAAAGCTTCGTATTCCCGCTCCCCAGTTTATATCAAGCATTTATCATGTTTGGCGCACGTATCATTGTATTTACTGTTTGTCGTGGTCATGTGATTCAATATATTGGTTTTGTTTTTTTGTTTTAAAATTTTTGTGTTGTCCAGTGTGTGTAAGCAGTACAGCGAGCAAATGTCTGTACAGCTCCGGGTCTCTGAGTGCTCTGTGGGTGTCTGTACAGAGATGGACAGCGAAAAAATTTGCAATTCAAGTAGATTTTCATAATTACTGGGCGGTCTGTAGGTGTCTGTACAGAGATTCACAGCGCAAGGTGTCGCTGTGATGGACTGGCTAATTGGGACCAAGCTGTAGCGCTTGCACGCTGTACAGCGCTGCACAGTGCAAAGTGGTTTACTGATGCGCTCACAGCTAAGATGAGCATCGAAGGTCCAATTTGAACATGATAATACTGCAGGAAATGTACCATTCAATCTGCAGGCGCTGCAGACTCGCTGAATGATCATGATGGGATTATCATCAGAGAACCGATGAGTCCTTGGTATGGTAGCCGTGGGAACTATAGGAGGACATAATCCTGCTTCCGCTAAAGATGGCTATGTATAGCGGGAGAAATTTGAGTTGTCGGTATATAGCCATGAATGTCTGAAAGTCTAGTTTACCATGAGGAGTTTGCGACCTTGTTGCGATATTGCACCATCGTGGCAGGCAAGTTATAATAGCGTAGCTAGGTCCTACATCTTGAGCAATATAAAATTCCCTTCGTTATGTTTTGAACTACAAGATCATTCAAGACTTTATCCCGGAAAACACCATTAGCGCTTGTCATCTCACCTAAATTCGTATGAGAGCTCCCGGCATGGTCACGACTTTTGTTCATCCCGGTCAGCAAGGTATGACAGTCTAATTAGGACCCATTTGTTAGGAAATGTAATATTCCCTCTTTTTTGTTGTATTTACAAGGCTTTCTCGGGAGATTTAAATATTGCTTCGATTGCAATGATATCCGAGACCATCCACTTATTGTTTGGCTTCTATTTACAACGGATTTCTTCAGTCGCGTGCATATAACGCGAGTCGCAGCACCGTTTGCTATTGAGCTATAGTCTTTCCTAGTCAGACCAAAAGAGAAGAAAGACAGTTGCTTACAATGATATCCGAGATCATTCACTCATTATCTGGCTTTGACTTACACCAGATTTCTTCAGGCACGTGCATATACCGTGAGTCGCAGCACTGTTTGCAACTGAAGCATAATCTCCCCAAAAGAAACGGAAGGCAGTTGTTCCGTCTATATTATGACCAACTCGGGCAAATGAAATTTGCGACTGGCCCAGTGGCGATCATCAAGTTCCTATTTATTTTTCTACTCAAGCGTTCATCCTAGATGAGAGTTGATTCCTCCAGCACAACGGTAAGCGAAGGCTTAATCAGTGCTCTATCGAGATAGTGAATAGAAAAACGGCTCTATTACTGATAAATCCGCGCGTCATGTTTGAATGAATTAGATTTCTTTGACGATCCAGCAGCATCGAACCATTGAGTCACTTATATGCATAACGCGCGTGTGCAACGCGTGTAGATCAGAATATCGAGACAGTGCTGGGGCGGTAACCTGAAGTTCACAAAACAGGTGGTAGCTGAATCGAAATATGCGATGAACGCGAAATGTAAGCTACGAGTCAATGCAGGGACAGGAATGTACCTAAGACAACAAGTGATAAACTAGTATATTAGAGATAACGAAGGGGTGACGAAGTTGGAATGACTCAGGGAGGAAGGAGGATGCAACACCACCTCCGGATGTCGTGGCACCCATACCTTGAACGCCTCGCTTGGTGTGCAAGTTCTTCTTCGCCATTTTGGCCTTCAGAATTGCACCTTTCTCGATGTCGATACAGCGGCCTTGAAGCAGATCTCTCGCCTCAAGCGCCTCCTGACGAGTACGGAACTTGGCGAAACCTATTATCTCTTTTCGAGGTGGCTGGCCACCACGGAGAGGGAGGCCAGATGGAGCTGTCGAAGTCGTGCCGCTGGGCGACCCGTACGCCGTATAATCCTTATTTGGGATCTTGAGGATCGCAGCCTCAAAGCCGGAGGAGAACGTAAACATATTCTGGAACTCGCGTTCCTACACACAAGCTGTCAGAAGTTGCGGGACGTCACAAATGGCTCAGCACATACCTGCATGTCATCAGGAAATCCAACCACAAAGATGGTCGAAATCTCTTCTGGCCGCCCACTATCAACACTCTGCGACTCGACGTTTAAATTCATCTGCCCAACGCTACCCATGAGCCTCGCACTGCTTGCTAACACTGCTGCAGTGCCACCGTTAGACTGTAAGTGGAGATCATACGGCGTCCGGCTTTGAAGGCGTATGTCGTTCAGGAAAGGCATCTGAGAAATAGAGTTACTGTGCGATAGTGGATGATATGCGTCGTGGACCTGCGATTGTTGTTGGCACTTAGAGAAACGCGCTTGGGGGAACGGGTTTGAGGAAGAAAATTGTTGACGAACCTTACTGCCTCCTAGCGGAGAGTTGGTTCCGAAATCATACCCGCTACGTGACTCGAATGCGACAGACCCAAAAGCGCTCTGCTGAAATTGCTGAGAGAGTTGGTGCTGCAAATTTAAGGGCTGATGAGAACGAAATATCTCGTTTGTATTTGAATAAGGTTGCGAGGGGAGACCGTCTGGCTGATGCAGGCGAGATGAGCCGGTGGCATCAGTACTAGAAGTATTGCCACCACAGTTTGAGTGAGACACGGCAAGTTGCGGAGATGGATGAATGGGTTCTGCGTTTCCTTGGGCTTCGAGAGAATCGAGCAACGAACGATTGATGAAGTTCTCTTCGAACTTTTGGATGGACGCTATGGACATCAGATTAGTGTAGAATGGTACGCGGGGTAATTGCAAACAAGTATGTGGGACGGTTAAGACTAGAAATTGAAATTGGACACCAACAGCCGTATAATGTTATGAATGTGGTACGTGGGAGGTAGCGTGAGATAGTGATTGCTGAAATGGCTACAATCGAAAAAACAAGCTGGCAAAGAGGTGTGTTTATGTGCTATGAGTGATTGCGAACGACACTAGAGATAGGGTAGATGGCGTCGGCGATGAACGTGACAGCGATGAGCAACGGCGGTCGATGTGCGTGACGCGTGGGAGTAGATAAATAAGAGAGGTCAACACCGAAGCGGGCGACGAAGCGACAGCAGATGAAGCGCGCGAAAAGGTGGCAGACAACGAGCGGAGTGATTATGTTGTCGTCGTGGACGATGAGGGAGGGCGTCTCTTCGCTGTAGTTTTCGACGTGGAAGGTGCGATCGAGGTTGTCAAAGTGTGAAGGAATAAAAGGAAGCGCGCGGGGCCAACCTAGAACCCCCATCAGCATAATTCTGCCATCGATCATCACATAATCAAATTTGACCTTACCGTACAGAAGAAACAAGCTTTGAAAGCTTGAGTGAGTGAAATTGAAGCGATGGAGTACGCGTTTGGGAGAGAGTTCTAGAAACAAAAATCATCGTCGAAGTCGTCATCCTCCGAGTCATCCCTACACTCTTCACTGTCTTCCTCATCCAGCTCCCCATCACTAAGCTCGTCACCGGATTCTTCAAGACCCCCGATGTCATCATCCCCTTGCACACCCTCGCATTCTTCAAGACCCTCGACATCATCCTCACCCTCCCCGTTGACGACCTCGATGGTGTCGGCCCTTGTCACTGAATAAGAGCCGAGAGTGTCCTGGGCAATCTTCCGAAGCGTGGCTGGATGTCCAATACCGAGGTGAGTGTAACGTACAAACATATCCCTATCAACAAATCTTGCGCAAAAGTTTGAGAATTAAGGCGCCAGGGAAAAAGATATCCCCACTTACATCCCAACATAGTATTCCTCCCAGTCGTCGAGCTCCCCCATCGGACGTGCCAATGATTTTCCATGGCGAAGCGCGCTTGTACCACGTTTCGAGGCAAACGCAGGAATAAGATGGGCTCCTCGGATCACTTGCCCCGGATCAAGGAAACCGAACGCATCCAAGTCCAATTCCTCCACAAATGCAATCTTTGGAAGGTGAGTATGCTTCATGCCAGATTTATGGTTTCGCAAGGCCGCCAGCCATCTAACCCACAGGACGTCGATATGCTGCCTCACAGGTTGATCACCGTTGTTGAGCCATACTTCGAGGTGGTATATGCCCAATACGCGGGCATACCAGTACGGGTGGCTAGGCGCTGCCTCCCCTGATAGTACCATGACATCGCCGTGGGTCCGCGGGTTGATGGTATCATATTCACGCCTCAAGTCGTAAGTCGTATAGTGCACTTGCATGGTATGGACCGAGTATATCGTGTTGTTAGGGATGATCACGGAGTTGCGTTCTTCCTCCGTAAAGGTGTGGTCACAATAGCTGACGTCTAGCTCACCCAATCTGTAGAGGATGTGGTCCTTCAGTTTTGGCAGGAAATTCTGACAACTGCTGTGAGTAAAGTACGGACTGCGTTCAAAATGCGATACTACTTCTACCTTGATAGCCGGATCACCGTCGTGATCTCGGAGAAACGCGAAAAGCTGTATTGGGGTATTCCTGTTAGCCGCGATATGGTGATGGTCTCCGAAGGACGTCGATGGGGGGGCGTCGGATCGCGATTGATCGCCAGAGAAAGGTATACCTCCTACTTCTTCCACCCGCCGTAATACACGACGCCTACGCTCGTGCTTGGCTAATTGCGCCGGGGTATCTAACTTACTCGTCAGCGGATAAAATGACTTGAGGGCCCTATGAGCGAGCTCCCCCTGGCCAGACTTGACTTCAGGTACCTATTATGAAGGCAGATAGTACTTACAATTTGAGTAGTGAAAGAATCCGTAGTTCCGAAGAGCTTGATGGTTCTCACATAGTCTCCCATTGCGTGAAACTTGTAGGTAGCCAAGTTGAATTTTTTTGGCCTCGCCCCACTCGATTCTGCAAAGGTATTATTAGTATCTGAGCGTTCGGCGGCCTTTCGCTGACGAGCTGATTTTTCTTTGGGTAATTCTACGGTATTGAATACAGCGCAGGTGTAAACTTGGAACTTGCGGAGCTTCTGAGACAGTTTCTTGAATGTTTCTTCGAGAAAAGCAACCGTAGACTCCGAGTGAATCCTGAGCTTGGCGAGCGCGTGCCACTGGGCAAATTGATACAGAAGAGACTGCACTAGCGCATCATGCTCAGCGGGGAACAGCCCTTCGAAAACCGGAATCGCACACTGAGAACATTTTAGCAATTCGTAGACAGAAAACACATGACTCGCAAACCTGCAAGATGTCCTCAAAGTCACGCGCTGCCAATCGCTTCATCTCAGAGGTATTATTCGAAAACTTACGGATTACGCCATTGCCAAATGTCGGGATTTGTCGAAATCTGCGGTAAGATTGGGAGTTAGTGATTTTCAACAGGTCCATATGAACATCTCGTACCTCTCGTCGAGGGTCGCGACAAGCTGACTACCCCCGGGGATGGCATAAAGCAGTCTAATAAGGTGCGAGAATAGTGCTTTCCAAGTGCCCAATTCGCACTCATGCATGAAGTCGACGGTAAGCATGCGGAATGGGTCAAGGCCGAATGGTCCGAGCTTCCGGACAAACACATTCTGTCATAAAATAGTGTGTAGTCAATTATAAAATTGTAAGGAAGTAGCTGCGCTTACCAGGACAGGTACCCAAGAGCCTTCTCCAAGACTATCCTCAACCTTTGCACCGTCAACAGTGCTTCCACTAGAGATGAACTCGCGAGCCTTCACGACCTTCGCCATGACATATACTCGTAAATTAGTTATTCGGCTTCTCATGTCCCTCGCGAGCCCAAGAAAACTAAATGAACTTTTCGGTGTGAGACATCGAGGGCAGGGACACAAACCCATGTCCTTAATAGTCGCTATCAAAACTCTATAGATTGATGAGCGATTCGACGTGGTTGAACAGTCCGGAAAGAACACACTTTTCAGGATAATCAGCTGAGTACGTAAAAATTCGGGGAAAGACTCTCCGTAGCACTCCATCGGCACATTTGATGACGATACCATAGCGATAGGCGTGAAGAAAGTCCTCATCTAACAATATTTCCCAGCACGCATGGAACAACTCCCTGCGACAGTGCGT